>NW_027225570.1:14032500-14037500 GCF_038994185.2 Dermacentor albipictus | reverse complement strand
TAAAATGAAAAGAAACATTGTCAGAGATGTTGGTATGACAAATGTATGTGGGAGAGTTTTCATTTGAAAAATCGCCATACTGCCACAATATTATAAGTCTGAGCAGAGAGTTCGAAGGGGTGAATCAAGAAACTTTCTTGCAAGAGATTTGTCAGGTAACACTTCTTGATATTTCGAGATATATGGCATACCTTCTACAAGGTCTAACGTAATATTTAGAACAGACATAAAATGCGCAGGATCCGTCCGCTTTGTTTACAGCTCACACCCAGTCAGCGTAACACTTTAAAATTAAAAATTGCAGCAAAACCTGCTGCAGCACAAAAACCGGGAGCACGGCGAAGCGTCGTCAGGGGAGAGGGAGTCCCGCGACGCGCCTGGCAGCGGTCCCAATGCGCGCGCGGCGCGCCTCCTGTCGGGGCAGCGCCGTACATTGAGAGGAGGGGGTCTTCTGTGTTTGCCGCAAGATGGCTCTGCGTGTGCGGAAAGCGCAGAAGAAATGCAGCGGAAATGCACTTCGCAACTCGTGTAATTGTGACTTCTGTACGTTACATGTTCATAATTACCGATATACACCGCAGTATAACTTTCCACGGCTCGTTTCGAAGGCAACACCGCATTCACTAGAGGCGCGTTTGCACCGCTTGGAAGCATCGAACTCGTGGCTGAGTGGTAGCGTCTCCGTCTCACACTCCGGAGACCCGGGTTCGATTCCCACCGGGCCAATCTTGGAAGTTGCTTTTTATTTATGAAGCGCCTGCCGTGATTTATCGCTCACGGTCAACGCCGCCGACGCCGACACCGACGCCGACGACACCGGCTTTTCTGCGACACGAGCTCCTTAACGCTATCGCGTTAAAAGCCTAGTTTGAGACTGTGTAGACATAATGCGGCCTTCGTGCGAAATTTTTAATGTGGAAACCGAGAAGTTCCGTGAAGAAACACTAGTAAAAGAAGCATTTATTATACGAAAAGAAAGAAATACTGTCAGCTGGAAATGATGCTTGACCTATACCAGTAAGAAGAAGCGCGGTTCCTCGGTATCACTAGCAGGATCAGGCTGCACGCGTGGTTTGATAAAATCATAGTCCTGGAATTTGGGTGAAATTCACAGAGATTTACACGTGGTTCTACTCCAGGCACTATTCAAAGACTGCAAATAAAAAGAGCTATTTAATTACAGGCACTCTACATTAGCCAGGCCTGTTTCAGTAATATATATACCGCGTGATATTGCTTGGGTGATATAGCTTGGGTGATATTGCTTCTGATAAAACTTATAACATGCGCAAAACAAATGCACTCACCATTGTATGATCCATGCTTCTTTGTATCCGAGTTCATCCCACATCGAAGACGTTGGCCACGAGCGCCGACTTTTTTTCTAATTGTTGTTTCGCCTATATTAATTCTAACACTCACAAAAATTCTTGGCCATATTGCTGCGTATTTCAATATGTAGGCGTCTCAGTAGGAATGACGAGCGCAAGCGAGCATTTTTCACGAGAGGAGTGCGCTGGCAAGAACGGACGGCAAGCACTCAGGCGGTGTTGCACCCAGTCGGCGTGCTAGCGACGCATAGAAGGAAAGAGCGAAAGGAAAGGGTGAACGAAGAATGCAGCGTAAACGCCACTTTCCCCCGCTGAACCTAGCCCGACCGGGTTTTGGGGTGGCAGCGATGGAGGGCGACAAGGAGGACAATAGTGACCCCCCTGCATTCCCCCATCCTTCCCAGAGCACCCAATTCGACACAGCAGCTTATGGCTGTCTGAACGCTTGACTGATAGCATTGACCAGGCTCACCTGGGTGCGTGGGGGAGAGGCAATGGGGGGCTGAAGGACGGAAAGCTAGGCCGAAAAAAAAAATCCGGAATGCGCAGTGCCTACTAAAGGCAATGCAAGAGGTTGTTGACACGCAAATGCCAAAACGTGCAATTAATTTTTTTTCTGTCAGGGGCATTCATACAAGGAGCTTACTACACATGCACGAACAAACAAATATATTAGAATAGGAGCATGATGTCGCCGCAACATGCCATGCATGCTAAACAAACAAACAATAGTTTTACTAATGCATATGCGCTCATTGTCGATGCAATATAAAACGGTTCCATCAGCTCTGAGGCACTGTAATTCTCGATTCTCCTCAGAATCTTGACCCACTAAAGCCGCGGAGCGTACATGCAAAAAATACAATGCGCCGGCAAATTCGCAATACCGTTGTTTCATATGTTAAGCTCAAGTTTTTATTCACGATCAATAAAGCAGCGGCTAAATTTATGTGACTTCCCCTGCTTGCTACGTGGTACACTGGCTTTTCTCTTCAGGGGACACATTTCGGTAAAGGAGAAGTGCAATAATGGCGGTGTACCATTCATGGAGTTGACATGGGAGAACATATTTTTGGTTCCTGCGCAGTGTGCCTGTGATCAGTGCGTTAGTTTTCAAAACACGTTGTTCAATCTCAGCAAGTCGTAGAGCACTAAAAGCCGACAAGGCGAAAATTAGCTTATTACGGGCCAATGTCCTCCAAAGAAATCCAACTAGTAACCGATATTGGCAAATCCATACGAAAGTCGGTCCAATAATTCCCGCCTTGTTGAACGGCAGTGCCAATATTGTTTACTGACTGTGTAAAGTGGGCCAACATTGGATCTCTATCAGAATGGCACAGCCAATATTGTTTACTGATTGTGTAAAGTGGGCCAACATTGGATCTCTATCAGAATGGCACAGCCAATATTGTTTACTGACTGTGTAATGTGGGCCAACGTTGGATCTCTATCAGAATGGCACAGCCAATATTGACACCACGCTGTTAAGCTTAGGCCAACATTGGGCCAGGAACCAGAATGGCACTGCCAATATTGGAACCACGCTGTTAATTTTAGGCCGTCATTGGGCCAAGAAGTGCCAATATGTTTGCAACGTTGGCCCAACCTGACGTGCCACCTGGGCAGCTTGTATGCCAGTCAGTAGGCAGGCATGTGTGCATTCCACACTCCATTTTTAACAGGACAAACAAAATTAAGGAAATTGAAGCTTTATTTGCACTCGACATGACCAGTTCGGTTTTGTCGTTACATTGATGCAATCAGTGGTGCAAAAGAGCAACGCATAGATGCATGGTGTATTGCTTGGCAGCCACAAAAATAGAGTACGAGATCTTAATCACCCGCTGAGCTTATGAGTTGATGACAAGTCACCGAAAAATATTGTAGCGCAGCCTTCATTCCGCTTCTAACTGGCCCAAGTTTGTGATGTCGCTTATATATACTATATATACATAATATACTCACGCGGTAGCTGTGCTAAAATAGCGGCAATTAGTTTCTGCTCTCCTCGACACTCTTAAGGTAGCGCAACTCATGTTATTGTGTAACCGTAATTAACATGAGGTGAAGAAATATCATTCACTGATGTACTGCGGAAAGCCACTCGGTTGCTAGTTGCCTCATGCATCTGCCGATTTCGGCACCACAAAGGCTAAATAAAAGTAAAAGCACTAAACAAAGACTGATCGCGGTTTCGATTACTGCAGATTTTTATGAGGTTTTACACGTTCAACTCGGTTAATCGGCTGCGCGGACGTTTTCGTTTCGGACGGTCATGATGCCCGTAGAAATCTATCTAACCTTTAAGCGCCCTACTGCATGGTGTACAAAAGCTGCATGTAAAGGATCTCCAATAAACGACAAGACTCTTAGTGGCATTGGAGGGTTGCCTGTAAGAGTTTTTACATGACTTTTAAGAGCCCTGTTTGTATTGGGAGGGTGCATATAGACACTCTTGACTGACCTTTAAGAACCCTATTGGTATTGGGAGAGTACCTGTAGGAATCCCTGACTGACCTTTAAGAATCCTATTGCTATTGGGAGAGTGCCTGTAGGAATTCCTGACTGACCTTTAAGAATCCTATTGGTATTGGGAGAGTACCTGTAAGAATTCCTGATTGACCTTGAAGAATTCTACAAGTCCATTAAGATAGCCCTGACGGATTTTTTGACCGGGTTCCGTCCGTCTGTCCATCTGTCCGTCCGTCTGTGTGTCTGTCTGTCTGTGTGTCTGTCTGTCTGTCTGTCTGTCTGTCTGTCTGTCTGTCTGTCTGTCTATCTGTCTGTCTGTCTGTCTGTCCGTCCGTCGATCCGTCTGTCTGTCTGTCTGTCTGTCTGCCTGTCTGTCTGTCTGTCCTTCCGTCCGTCCGTCCGTCCATCCGTCTGTTAAACGGTGATTGCACGCACGCACGCTAGCACACATGCACGCACCTTTGCACAGACAGACAGACAGACAGACGGGTCTTTCCTTCCGTCCGTCCATCCGTCCGTCCGTCTTTCTGTCTGTCTGTCTGTCTGTCTGTCCCTCTGTCCGTCCGTCCGTCCACTGAACGGTGATTCCACGCATGCACGGTAGCACGCACGCACGCACGCACGTTCGCACACACAGACAGACAGAGAGACGGGTCCGTCCTTCCGTCGGTCCGTCTGTCTGTCTGTCTGTCTGTCTGTCTGTCTGTCTGTCTGTCTGTCTGTCTGTCTGTCTGTCTGTCTGTCTGTCTGTCCGTCCGTCCGTCCGTCCGTTCTCTGTATGTCTGTCTGTCTGTCCGACTTTACGTCCGTTTGTCTGTCTGTCTCTCTATTCCTCTGTCCGTCTTTCCTTCCGTTGGTTGAACAGTGATTGCACGCACGCACGCTAGCACGCATGCACGCACCTTCGCACGCAGAGACAGAAAGACCGGTCCGTCCTTCCGTCCGTCTTTCCGTCTGTCTGTTCCTCTGTCCGTCCGTCTGTTGAATGGTGATTCCACGCGCGCTCGCTAGCACGCACGCACGCAGGTCCGCACAGACAGACAGATGGTCAGACGGGTCCGTCCGTCCGTCAGTCAGTCCGTCCGTCCGTCTGTCCGTCTGTCTGTCTCTCTGTCTGTCTGTCTGTCTCTCCGTCCGTCCGTCCGTCCGTCTGTCTGTATGTCTGTCTGTCTGTCTGTCTGTCTGTCTGTCTGT
>NW_027225570.1:13987500-13990000 GCF_038994185.2 Dermacentor albipictus | reverse complement strand
GTCTGTCTGTCTGTCTGCCTGTCCGTCCGTCCGTCCGTCCTTCTGTCTGTCTGTCTGTCTGTCTGTCTGTCTGTCTCTCTGTTCCTTTGTCCGTCCGTCCGTCGTTGAACGGTGATTGCACGCACGGACGCTAGCACGCATGCACGCACCTTCGCAAACAGAAAGTCAGACAGACGGGTCCGTCCTTGCGACCGTCCGTCCGTCCGTCCGTCTGTCCTTTTGTCCGTCTGTCTGTCTGTCTTTCTTTCTGTCTGTTTCTCTGTCCATCCGTCCGTCCGTTGAACGGTGATTTCACGCACGCTAGCAAGCATTCACGCACGTTCGCACACACAGAGAGACAGACAGACAGGTCCGTCCTTCCGTCCATCCATCCGTCCGTCTGTCTGTCTCTCTGTCTCTCTGTCTGTCTTTCTGTCCGTCTGTCCATCCGTCCGTCCGTCCGTCCGTCCGTCTGTCTGTCTGTCCGTCCGTCCGTCTGTCTGGCTATCTGTCTGTCTGTCTGTCTGTCCGTCCGTCCGCCCGTCCATCCGTCCGTCCGTCCGTCTGTCTGTCTGTCAGTCCGTCCGTCCATCTTTCCGTCCGTCTGTCTGTCTGTCTGTTCCTTTGTCCGTCCGTCCGTCCGTTGAACGGTGATTCCACGCACGCACGCTAGCACGCACGCACGCACGTTCGCACACACAGAGAGACAAACAGACGGGTCCGTCCTTCAGTCCGTCCATCCGTCCGTCTGTCTGTCTGTCTCTCTGTCCGTCCGTCCGTCCGTCTGTCAGTCAGTCAGTCGGTCTGTCTGTCTGTGTGTCTGTCCGTCCGTACGTCCGTCCATCTGTCTGTCTGTCTGTCAGTCTGTCTGTTCCTATGTCCGTCCGTCTGTTGAACGGTGATTCCACGCACGCACGCTAGCATGCACGCACGGACGTCCGCACAGACAGACAGACAGACAGACGGGTCCGTCCTTCCGTCCGTCTGTCTGCCTCTCTGTGTGTGCGAACGTGCGTGCGTGCTAGCGTGCGTACGTGCAATCACCATTCAACGGACGGACGGACAGAGGAACAGACAGACAGACGGATGGACAGACAGACAGACAGACAGACAGACAGACAGACGGATGGACGGACGGAGGGACGGACGGACCGGCAGACAGACAGACAGACGGGTCCGTCCGTCCATCCGTCCGTCTGTCCGTCCGTCTGTCTGTCTGTCTGTCGGTCTGCCGGTCCGTCCGTCCGTCCGTCTGTCTGTCTGTGCGTCTGTCTGTCTGTCTGTCCGTCCGTCCGTCCATCCGGCCGTCCCTCTGTGTGTCTGTCTGTCTGCTGGTCCGTCCGTCCGTCCGTCCGTCCATCTGTCTGTCTGTCTGTCTGTCTGTCTGTCTGTCTGTCTGTCTGTCTGTCTGGCTGTCTGTCTGTCTGTCTGTCTGTCGGTCTGTTCCTCTGTCCGTCCGTCCGTCCGTTGAACGTTGTTTGCACGCACGCACGCTAGCACGCATGGTCGCACCTTCGCACAGACAGACAGACAGACAGACGGGTCTGTCCTTCCGTCCGTCTTTCTGTCTGTCTGTCTGTCTGTTCCTCTATCCTTCCGTCCATCCGTTGAACGGTGATTCCACGCACGCACGCTAGCACGCACGCACGTTCGCACACAAAGACAGACAGACAGACGGGTCCGTCCGTCCGTCCGTCCGTCCTTCCGTCCGTCCTTCTGTCTGTCTGTCTGTCTGTCTGTCTGTCTGTCTGCCGGTCCGTCCGTCCCTCCGTCCGTCTGTCTGTCTGTCTGTCCATCCGTCTGTCTGTCTGTCTGTTCCTCTGTCCGTCCGTCCGTTGAATGGTGATTGCACGTACGCACGCTAGCACGCACGCACGTTCGCACACACAGAGAGGCAGACAGACGGGTCCATCCTTCCGTCCGTCCATCTGTCCGTCCGTCCGTTCGTCCGTCCGTCCGTCTGTCTGTCTGTCTGTCTGTCTGTCTGTCTGTCTGTCTGTCTGTCTGTCTCTGTCTGTCCGTCAGTCCGTCCGTCCATCCGTCCGTCCGTCCATCTGTCTCTCTGTCTGTCCGTTCGTCCGTCCATCTTTCTGTCTGTCTGTCTGTCTGTCTGTCGCTCCGTCCGTCCGTCCGTCCGTCCGTCTGTCTGTCTGTCGGTCTGTCTGTGTCCGTCTGTCCATCCGTCTGTGCGTCCGTCTGTCTGTCTGTCTGTCTGTCTGTCTGTTCCTCTGTCCGTCCATCCGTTGAACGGTGATTGCACGCACGCACGCTCGCACGCACCTTCGCACACACAGACAGACAGACAGACGGGTCCGTCCTTCCGTCCGTCCCTCCGTCCGTCTGTCTGTCTGTCTGTCTTTCTGTCTGTTCCTCTGTCCGTCCGTTGAACGGTGATTCCACGCACGCACGCACGTTCGCACACACAGAGAGACAGACAGACGGGTCCGTCCTTCCGTCCGTCCGTCCGTTTGTCTGTCTGTCTGTCTGTCTGTACCTCTGTCCGTCCGTCCGTTGAACGGTG
>NW_027225570.1:13752500-13982500 GCF_038994185.2 Dermacentor albipictus | reverse complement strand
AAGGTCAGTTTTGAATCTAATATGATTCCTAAAAATTTTTGTTGTTTGACAACTGGTATGTGCTGTCCATGTAGTTCTACACTGGGCTCTGCAAATAATCCTCTTTACCATGTGAGATGTACACATGACCTTTTAGGAGGATTCAGTTTAAAGCCGTTTTCTTCGGCCGATTTACAAACTTTCTTCAAGCCAAGCTGGACATGCCACTCAAAAATAGAAAGGTTACATGACTTGAAGCCTAATTGTACATCATCTACGTATACCGAATAAAACATGCTCTGCGGTATAGATAAGCGCAAGGAATTCATTTTGACTTTAAAAAGGGTACAGCTTAATACCGCTCCTTGTGGCACACCAGTTTCTTGTGTAAATGGCCTGGATATAGCGTTGTCCACCCTAGCGCGAAATGTACGGTTTCATTGGTAACTTTGAATTACATTAGGCATATTCCCTCGAATACCCATTTCTGAAAGGTCTTGCAAAATTCCATATCTCCAAGTCGTGTCATATGCCTTTTTCATGTCTAAGAAAACAGCAAGAAAAAACTGCTTATGGATAAAGGCGTCGCGAATGCCTGCCTCACTGCGCACGAGCTGGTCAGTAGTCGACCTGCCCTCTCTGAAGCCGCATTGATTAGGGTGGAGCATTTTATTCGATTCAAGGAAATGTAAAAGACGACGATTTATCATTTTCTCGAAGAGTTTGCATAAGCAACTTGTGAGTGCTGTTGGACGGTAAATTGAAACGTCGGATGGGTCCTTTCCTTGTTTCAAGACCGGTACTACGATAGCTTCTTTCCATGAGGGTGGGATGTATCCAGCAGCCCAAACAGAGTTAATAAGTGCCAGGAGTGTCATCTGTGTATCAGTGTGTAGGTTTTTAATTATGTCATGCATGATTCTGTCAACTCCAGGTGCAGAGTTCATACACGAGCGCAACGCAGCTCTAAGCTCGGAAATATTGAAATGACAGTTGTACGGTAGATTTGGTCTGCATTTACGGTTTATTGACCTAAGCTCTGCTATTTGCCTATATTTAAGGAATGATTGTGAATAGCTTATGGAACTTGATACACGCGCAAAATGTCATCCAAGGGCATCGGCCTGGTTTTACAAGGTATTTCCTCGCTCATCAATGAAAGGTAATGGTTGGATCTGCTGCCCTTTTAACCTTCCCAAAGCATCCCATACTTTAGCCTCTTGGGTACAGGAATTGATGCCTGAGAGAAACCTCTCCCAGCTTGCTCTTCTAGCCTGCCGTCTCATGCGCAATCCTTGCGACTTGATATGTCTAAACGCAATGAAATTTTCCGCCGTAGGATATTGCCGAAATCTGCCCCATGCCTTATTTTTTTCTTTTTCGTACATCTCTGCAGTCTTCATTCCACCAAAGAACACGTTTCTTAAATGAGTGACCATTTGTTTGTGGAATGAATATTTCAGCTGCATCAATAATAAAAGCGGTAAAATAGGCTACAGCATCATCTATGCTGAAATCGCGTATAAAATCTTGTGATAAGTAAGTACATTCCTTAAAACGCTTCCAATCAGCGGAGTCAAGTTTCAAGCGAGGTACCTGTGGACGAGTTTCGGGTAATGTTAATAAGTTTAAAGTTATAGGAAAGTGATCACTCGCAAACGGATTTTCTATGACATTCCAGTCTAAGTAGGAAAAAAGTATGGAAATCCAAGCGCTAAATCTAACGAGGGGTATGAATTATGCGCAATAATATTGTAGGTGGGTTTTTTCCGATTAAGTAGGCATACACCGGACGTAACAAGAAAGGATTAGCTCAGTCGTCCCCTAGAATCAGTCCTAGAATCTACCCAGACACTGTTATGCGCATTAAAATCCCCGACAATAAGAAATGGCTCAGGAAGTTGAATAATTAGTTCCTAGAATTCTATTTTGCTCATGTGACAGTTTGGAGGTATGTATATAGAGCAGACTGCTACTAAGTTACTAAAAAGAATTGCTCGAACTGCAACTGCCTTGAGGGACGTCCGAAGCGGCAAGTGTTGGCAAGCAATAGCTTTATTCACTATTACGGCTACACCGCCGGATGAGGTGTTCCTCTCGTCACGAGCTTTATGAAAGATAGTGTGCGACCGGAGAAAATGTGTCTGTGTAGCTTTGAAGTGCGTTTCCTGAACACACAGTACCTTTGGATTAAATTTGTGAAGAAGTTCGGTTACATCGACAAGATTAGGGATGAGCCCTCTCACGTTCCATCGCATAATTTGTGTACCCATTTTGATAGAGTTGGATACTGTGTGTTCTGGAAAGGAAAGGTTTGTTCACCGGCGCTTTGCTGGTGCCATGACGGGAGTTTTATCTCTTTTGTAGCGATCGATAGATCCTCGCCGCTCCTTAGGCGCTCGTGGATACCAATAGTATCCGTGTAGCGCACACAATCTCGGTCATAAATATGACAGTTTCCATTTATTCGACCTGGCTGATACATTCATGCCCCTGTTAGGGTTGACCTTGCGCGGTAGAACGATCGCATGCGCTGCGATTTTTGATAACTTGTCTTTGGCAGTCTTCTTACCGTTCTCACAAAATTGTCGAGCGCTCAGACGCGAGGCCTCCCACGAGGAGAAACCATGCGACCATACCTAAGAGAAGAGAAGACGAGAGAAGAGAAGGGAAGAAGGAATGGCAGGGAGGTTAAGCAGACTTAGCCCAGTTTGCTACCCTACACGTGGGGAGGAAAATGGGGGGTGAAAGAGAGAAAACATGAGTCTATAGCGCACTTGCACATGCACAAAGTTAGGTGAAGGATGTCTATAGTCGGGCACTCAAGTCTGTTGCGTTCAGGTAGTGAAGAAGTGTTCGAAATGCTTTCTGGGCTAATGAACTGTGAGACCAGGCTCCCAAGATCTTTGCTTCTGTAAATGGCCTGTCATCCAGTCTATTCAAGGCACCCTGGGGAGTCTGATGTTGGTTGTCAAAGAGCGTACAGTACCTAAGAGAGAACCATATCTAAGCGAACACCCAGTCAAAACGGGGAAAGGGACCGGGCACGCATGGAGTGCGGTTAATTGCTTCGCATTACGCGTTTGAGAGCAGCACTGGCTGCGGCGTCCAAATAGACCTCGAGCTTGCCATTTTTTGTCATTTCGCAGGCTTTCTTGAATTACTAGATAGAAAGACTCAAGCAAGAGCTGGCGCCCGGCGAAGAAGTGATAACTTCCTTTTTCAAATGTGTGCTAAAAGGCTCTCAGTGTAATAATTGAAAAAGTCAGTTATTTGTGATCACAAATAAAATAATTAGGAATATTACAAAAAGTGTTTCACGCTTCCTTACGTTTATCATTTGAGCATATAGTTAGTTTCACCTGCATAGAAGGGTTTGTGTTTGTTTATTCAACCTTGGTGCATGGTTACTTCAACAGCCTGTACAGTCCTAAATTCTGTGCCCGCTGGCTGCTCCCTTGCACACACAGACGTGTCAATACATTAAACAAATGCCTACCATTTTCTTAAGCTGTACATAGGAGAACATTTTTTTTCGTAGCTTCTAGCCGAGACTAAACGTAGGAATGAGATGAACAAAGAAATAATCCCACTGATTTTTTTTCCTTAATTTCTTGGTATATATAGCATTTGTGAGCTCCCTATTGAAGGACGAAAGTATTTTAGGTTTTTGTCGCACTCATCATTTCAGCCAAACTCAAGCACTTGGCGTTGCCTCATTCGCGAAAAAAAAACACAAGTGAAAAATAATTTACGCATTCAGCGATTTTTTGTGCCGAGATGCATATCTGGGGCTGCGTAATATAGAGAATTTTTTTAGCTTAAATTTCTTTTCGCTGCAGTGTTGCATTTTCTTCCCGCAACGAAATCAAAACACGTGTGTGCACCCTTCAGGCAGTGCATTTGGTATATAAGAGTCCTAATGGGAAATATCTTCAACGTTTTGTCCTTAATAGAAAACTCTAAGAACTTTCCTACACCTATGATATGCAAGAGAGAAAAATGTAATGTCACGCCCAGAAGCAGTCAATGAAAGCGCCCTCAAGCAGTGCAGAAGGAATCATTTGAATGTTACTAATGTCATCATAAGACAGAATGTATATGAATATCCCGGCAATATCCTTTGAAAAAAGAAGAGGTCTGATCGAGCTTGTAATTGGCAGTCCAGTTGATGTCGGCATTCATTTACTGTATATTTGAGAGCAAGGCACATTTGCAAATTTCGTTAAACACAGTCATCTCTTCTGCGACTACTTCTGCGATACTGGCGTTCAATGAAACATTGGTTTGGGGTGTCTTTACATCTAAAGAAGTGTACGCTCTATTTTGTATTTCTTTCCGGAAATAATGAATTATAAGTGTTACATTTACTGTAGGCAATAACGTGCACTGATGAGCCTGCACGTTTGGAATTGCATTTCAAGATCTCTTCGATTCTGCCTGTGAGGTGAAGTTGAGTTACTCAATGGCTTTCGCAAAGGATGTCACAATAAAAATGTAATTTACAAACTTCCTGTGTGACTGTCGAGTACTGCACGAGTTAGTGTCGGTGAACATTGCCCATCTATTACTTGCAGCTGTAGGAGAAGAAAAAAAGTCTACGCGCGCGTTTTATGGGCGCAGCTTATTTTGTGCAGCTGCTAAGAAAACAGCTGAGTTTTTAGCACTTATTCGTGAGGCAATCTGCACAGATGCTCCTATTCCATCATGCATCACCTGTGCGCATCCCTGTTTTCTTTACAACCGCTTTGGCAAAAATAGCGTATTTCCACATTGATTTGTGATAAGTTTCGGCATTATAATTCCCAAATGTGGATCACTGTCGTTTTGTTTTTACTGGAGCTCTATCCGAAAAAGAAAGTATTCAAATACAGGAGCTCATTTTAACGCGACAGCGTTAAGAAGCCCGTGTCCAAGAAAATGTGGCGTTGGCGTCGGACGCCGAATTTTAGATTTTGTTTTTATTTGGACATTTATAAGGAATACCCACGAAGAGAGGCAAAAGGAGACAACATGTCTCATGACTAGGCTTACTCTTCGTGCTGAACTTCCGATAGGTGCAGCAAAGCACAACACAAAACAAACAGTAAACTGTGTACAGAGAAGATTAGGTACATCATCATCAAGAAAATATATCATGCAAGCGCACAAATCATCAGTCATACAAAATGCATGTGTGAGGTACACACCAATGTGTGTCTAAAGTATGACAAATTTACATAAAAGCAAGCAATTAGCACTATACAAGTGCAATAATGTCGAGTGGTACTTAATTCCTTACATTTGAACCGAATTCCGTACCACGCATACCCAACAACTTCTCTACCACCACAGTTGTCCAGATCTTGACTTTAATTCTTTACAAAGGTATTCCTCATAATTTTGAGAACGCCAGCCCACATAATGGAGGAAAACACCGACAGCACATGCCCTTTATTTTAGCTCTTCTCAGACTGAAATATTAAAATTGCGAAACAATAACAGCAGATCGACCCAAGCAAAAGGCCGCGCTTCGACCAGACAGCCCGCCTTCGTAGATAGCGTACGCAGCCAGCATTTCCCGGTAAACGTTACGGTTACATAAGCTGCAGTTGCCGGGAAGCATGAAAAACAGTAAGTGGTTGTTGGACGCTCTCGCGTTCCACTCTTAAAGGCGGATCTTAGGCGTCCTCCCATTTTTTTTATTTACGATCCTTGGATTCTGTCTACAAACGGAACTGTTTTTCATTGCGCATATGAACTTTTTTTTTGTTCAGCTCGTGGTCAGTTTAACTGAAGACTATGCGCCAGGCTTTGATATATTTACTGATTCAATGTGCTTTCAAACAAGTTCATCAAAGCATAGCTTTATTCTTTCCATAAATGATAGCTACAACACTGCGCCTGTCTGAGATCAAAAAGCTCAGGTCCCTGAATAGACGCAGGTAAATGTGCGATATCGGTAGTTGGCCACACTCATGATAGGTAGCTTTCTTTACGGAAGAAGACGCCTATTATCCGAAAGACCGATACTGCGTACACGTTCCGCTACCTCACATACTGTCTCTGCAGAAAATTGCAATGACTCTAGTGCGAATTTTGAATTCAACCAGATCGAGGGCTGTTTCTGACGCCGATATCCGAGGCCACGTTTCGCAAGCTCCATTGCTGTTTTGTTGTCTTTTACGAAATTTCGCGCCATCGCTCTGCTTCATTATTATTTTAACGCTTCCGTTTCCTTGATCTCCTTGTTTGGTACCTTTATTTTTTTCTTCTTGCCTGCTTGCTTTCCCTCAACAGCAAAAAAAAAGAAAAAAAAGAGAGAGGTCTATGTCGAGGTCGAGAGCCTAGAATTGTGATGATTGACACGCAGTTGGGGGGTATAACAACACGCTCAGTTCATGACAAATAGAAGGTATGAAGCCGCAGAGCTCCAACGCGACATCAAAAAAGAAAAAAAAAGCTGTATAATGGATTATCTGCATGAATGCGCGTCGTTAGATCAGCTCCTATATGTGTACTAACTCACAGAAGAGAGCGAACAAAGCTAAATTTATTCACCCAAAGTGTGAGCGTTGCAGATTTGTGCAATTACAGACACTCCCTATTTATCGTCTTTTCATTGTGCTGTTAGTGAGTGCAAATAAAAAGGAATAAAAAAGGAACACGACACAGTTGCCGACCAAACCGAAAGAATTCAAAACACGTTGAAACGCCCGTCTCCAGTTTCTATCTGCTGAAGGCGTTTTTGATTACTACCTCTTACTGAGCGAGCATGAGCTTCCACCTGGCAGCGGTGAAAGTGTGCCAAAAGAACACAACGTTTACAAGTCCACAATGTTGCTGACGTGTGCGCGTGCTTGTTCAGAAAGGCTAAAGCGAAAACATAACGCGCCTGGGCGCACGCTTTTCCAGCAATCTTGCTAACGCTTTCTCGAGGCTGACGACGCAGTTTCGTGCATTAGCGCATGGCCCTCGTTCCAGCACAAAGGCTCTGTTGATACATTTAGCGGAAAAAGAAGTCGCACTAGTTAGAGACCGCACCTTGTGGGAGTAGAAACCCTAATGGACGCCCTAATACAGTGAATAAGCTTTCAATTTCAAAATAGCAGAGTGCAGTCTTTCTTCGGAAGAATGCCCGTTTTGAGCCTTTTGAAGAAAGAGGATTGCTCCTCGGCTGTTCCGTCTTGTGCTCTTTCATAACAGAGAGGGAGATGCATAAGCTGCCTATGCGGATGAGCCTCGTACACCCGAAGGAAAGCTACCTTTGTGCCAGCGCGCCGGAAAGAAACATAGCCGTACAAAAGGCTAAACTCAAAATCTAACTTAGTGTCCCGTCTCTTCATAAAAGCTAGGAAGCATTCCTTTTCTTTCTAAGAGTCATCTTCCCACAGGTTGCTATTAAGAAGAAAGCCGGACGTCAAGATTTTTTATTTGTGTGTGCTGTTGCGGGGTTTCTCGGGATGTCGAGGCAGATGAGAACGCTGTTGCGGTCGACCTACTCAAACGAATTTCCCGCGAGAACAACTGGAGCAAATGCGAGGAGAAAATAAAGAAATATAGTAGACTTTTTTTTTATTTTCGTTAGGAAATGCACAGTCATCCACTTATAAGAAATTCCTCCTACTTGCCCCTTCCTATACTTTTTCTTCAACTTTTGGCTTCAAGGACAGACGTCATCCGTGTTAATACGGGATTTTCGTTTATGAGTAGGCATTTACGAGGATTCTAAGTCGCATGCTCAGTGTTAATAATTCAAAGCAAACGCAAGTCCTCTTGATGTCATGAAGCGTTGAAAGCAACACCAAGCGGTTTCCGAGCACAACTGGAATGTGCTTTACTCCCGTCAATGTTGCCGTGTTGATCCTTGCGTACACATCTACGTCAATTATTCAGTTCACCTCGTATACGTGTTCCTCACCCTTTCCTCTTTCGCGATAACAGGAGAGGCGCACTTTATCTCCTGCAACTTCTTAACCATCTTTTCTTCCTTTCGTTCCTGCTGAGACGTTCTGGCCGATCGTGTTAAAACAGCTACAGAACAACTACCGTTAAGCGAATAAACGAATGAGTTACACAGCGCCTCTTTTTTTCTCACCGCAATTGATGCCTGACGATGATTCATTGATCGGCTTACTCTCTGTGCCACTCATTCTACGAGTAGTTTCTTGATTCTCACGTGAATAAACCAAAGCACGCGTGTGACAGTGCATCATTCAAATCAGAACTCAGGTCCCGTCTTTTGTTCTTTATTGTGAATCTCTGCGCCTGCGAACATCACAAACGGCATAAATGTGGGTGTGCCGGTGCTGGTGAGTACGTGGTGCTTGAAAGCGCCTGATAGAAGAATACGAATAACGTCATTGGCTAGAAATAAACTCAATGAGAATGGGCATCCTAAATGAAAAGAAAGGCTCCACTTTATTTATTAAGTGCCATTTTCCCACGAACTTCAAATGCCGTTTTGTACACGCGCTGCTCTTTATACATTAGGGAATGTTCGCTTCGTTCAATCGCAAGTAGTGCGAATAATCACAGTGTTCTGTGGAAGTCGGAGAAATACACTGGCATTATCCTTCATTGTCATAGCTCCCAAGTTTCCAGCCATGACAGAGAACGTCACGGAAGTGCAAAGTGGCTCGCAGTCCGCGTTCTACTGTCCATATTTGTGCTGCTCTCCAAGGAGCAAGGCATCACCATGCTACCGTTGTGCATGGCCCTGAGGATACACGCACTAGTCGTCGATTCGAGGCTCCCAGAACGACTCAAGCAATGCCACAGGGCTCACCGACACCGCTGGTAAGTTGTTCTGCGATGCCTGCCAAATGAGTTCGCTTATCGCATCCTGTCAGCACCTACTGTACACTACATGGTGATAACGTGCTCACACAAAATGCCATCAGTTAGCACGTAAACTGTTAACCTCGTTTCAAATAGGTTTCAACCGAGCTTCTTTCCTCAGTTACTGCATATCTTTCTTTATATTGTATCACATAGGTTTAACTTTGTCAGTTTAACATCAGTATTTCGTTCCGTATAGGTTTCTCCAACTAAGGGGAACAAATTTTGAAATACGTTCGACATGCCAATGAACAAGTACGCAGGCGAATGAGAAAGATAATTTTATTTGCGTCTGTAGGCTTGTAACTTCTCAAGAGTTATAGAAAAAAACGCCAGAATGCACGCAAAAATCCTTAAGCAGTTAAAGCCAATGAGTAACACGACGCGGTAAAACAAAAATATGAAGCTTCGCAAACGACATTTGGAAAATATATATTGTTGAACACAAGCATCACAGCCTGAGGCCGTAACTTCCTATTTTGTCATACCTTCCGAAATCGCACGCTGATGCATTTCGGGGCTTAGGCCAGCAGGACGCAGCACAACGGCCCCAGAAAGCAAAACAGGAATACCGCTGTGTCCTGGTGCCCTGTTGGGAGAACCTGGCTACGTAGGGCATATCAACAGGTTTTTTTTCAATGTGCACTAACTAGAACCGCAAACAATGACTTTTAGAATATTGGGGCTAATGTTTATTTAATTATATTTCTTAAATTTCCCCCAATTAACCCGTCGTGTGTTATAGACATGTTGGTTTTCCTTTTAACAAGTCTTGACCCCATTTTGTATAGGGAGGCACGGGCACTGTTAATGACAAAACATTCAACTCATGAAGCTAACAGGATAATATTCAGCTAGTGATGCTAGTAACGCTTGTGACACATCGCTTAATAAAAGCTTTCTGTTAAGCTTGGATGACGTTACTCATGTGATAAATAAGCAATGGGATAAAAGCACAGAGTGCTGACAACAAGGAGTCACTTACCCGTGGAGCTCAAACCTTCACTGAACTCGACAGGAAGAATCCAAAGCCCCACAACGAATTTGTGTCGTAAATCGAGGCTTTGAATTGTGAATTGTGAATATGACAAATCTCAACAGGAGCTAGCTCCCAATACAATAAAAATAATAATTAGTACAAAATAATAATTTATTATACTGCATAAAATGAACTCTGCACTGCTGTGTTGACTCATGTCACCTATAGCCAGGCAAGCAGTTCATCTCATGCTCCTCTCTCTGATTTCTCGCGATTGTCGTTCGGAATATCGTAGTTGAAGTCATGCACATAGTCGAAGTATCATTAAAGTATCACGTCGAGGAACATGCAAAGCCAATGTTTCAGTCGAATACCCTCAGAAACACAACTTCGACTGCTATAAATATAGGTTTCGCTAAATTTCAGGCCAATCGACAGACACTGCATACAGCACATTGCCTACCAATGCTTCTCGGATCGTGACCTTGCCATTCTCACGGGATAGGTAAGTGACATTTTGCTTCTTATTTACCTCTGTTGAAACGTATAATGGGAAATAGACGCTCAGTGGGAAACTGCGGCAGAACATAAGAAAGAAAACGGCTTGATGTCTGAAGTGCCACTGAAACTGCAACTTCTGGACGCGCATAGGTAAAATGTTACGGTGTTGTGTGGATTAATCAAAGCTGTCCTGTACAAGTAACTGCACGAAAAACACTCGAGAACACTTTAAAACACTAGCACTCGAAAGCTTGAAAGGCTTATAGCGCTGTGTGTGTATATTTTATAAATCTAAGCAGGATGCAGAAAACACTAGCCCTGTTAGCTCAGTGGCTATGTCGTTACGCTGCTCTGCTCGAGGACATAGGTTAAATTCCTGGCTCAGTGGTCGCATCCCGATGAATGCGGAATGCACAAACTATATTTTACAGCTGCATTGGGTTCACGGCAAAGAACCACTTACTGTCAAAATTATTACAGAGTCAGCCACTACGGCGCGCTTGATAAACAAATTGTGGTCCTCGCACGCAGGATCCAAGACTTCCTTTGGGCTGCATAAAAGAAACTGACCATTCACGGAAGTCCAGCAACTTTGCGATGACAACAGCACCTCGCGATGCCACATTGGAAAGTTCGCACGGGCGAACGTTAAGTATCGAACGAGGATACCTAGGTCGACCTTCATTTACCACCACCTAGCGAGAAACAGGGTCAAAAAAGTGCGCGCGACATCGATTTCACGCACCACAGTCCACACTCATGACCAGTGGGCGGGAACACGTGTGGTAATTTTTATTTCCCCGCGAATTCCGTTACACAAACGTAGCGATGTCCATGATAAGCCGAGCGCTGGCGCGTTTTTCTGACAAACCGTTGTTGCATTCCCTTCCTGTCCACACAGTATGACCGCACAGTAATCGCGCCAGGGAATGCGGTCCCTGTGGTTCGTGCTTTGACATGCACATGAAGCACAATGCAGTAGCGATTACTCCGCAGTTGTCGCGCTGCGTGAAATGGCCATGGCGGTAGCGAGGCTGCGATACGGTGGAAATACCTGTGAGTGTAGTCGTAGGCCAAGCGCTATCACTCGCCGTCACCGGGTTGCCGGAATCGTGGAGTTTCCGCTTCGCTGATGGCTTTGCGAGACGCATGTGGAAGTGTAATAGTGATTAAATTAAAGCGCGCTAGATTAAATTCAGCAATATCAGTCCTCTTGTTGCAGTTCATAAAACTGTCATTAGCAACTTAGTAAAGAGAACTCGCGGTAAGTGCATATCTTAAGTTGCTCTCGTAGGTGGGGTAAAAGTTATAATTTTCTGGGAAGAGATTAGATAAACAAATAATGTAATATCATATTTAGAAAACACATGTATCGTAGTATAATTAGCCTAATTTGAGTTCAAAAGTGAAGTTTCCGAAGTAAAACACTCTTGTGTAATATTCAGGGTAAGTGATTAAAAAGAAACATGGAAATCGCATTAGCGCAAAGAGAACTAACGCGTTCAAAATGAGAATGGAGAAATTTCAAGGTTTTCACAATAATTGGCATCACCATAATAAATCACTAAGAAAAGGCACAGACACCTTTGGAAAAGACTGGTTTCTCCGAGGTCACTCACCGCGGCGACAAGTTATTTTTTAGCCAAAGCCAGACGCACTGGCCGACAGCAGGGTATGCCTCGCCGGAACCCGTCCCTGACTGAGGAGCAGCTTAAATTGTGCTTCAAACAACTTAATTATTTTTACAGGCTACTTAGACATGTCTCCCGAAATTCAAGATATATAGCCGCACTCTCAGGTTGCGAAATAACAAGGAACAACTAAGAGAAGGAAGGCAAGTGGCATTTAAAGTCAGCAGGCAATGAAGTCAAGAAAAGCGTAGAGATAATTACCTGTGGTTGAAATTTCATTTAGAAAATAATGAAGCAAAGGGGAAATTAGAGTGCCCGGCCACCACCACTTACGAGTACGTGGGCTTGTCGCACTAAATTCACTGATATCAGGTTGCTTTGAGGTTTCCCGTCAGTCGTAGCAACCGCCCTGTACACGACGATGTGTCTTATTCAGCCAAATATATTTAAAATGTACTGATTACATTTTTTATGCGTGTGCACTTGTCATAAAAATGTACGGCCACATTATTTTCCGCAAATGCGCTATAAAAGGCAAGAATACAGCGTCATTGTAGAGTATGTGTGTGGGAGATTTTGTAAGCACCGTTCATGATAAGGCAGGTATGAAAATATTTGTCGCTATATTCAGCAGTACGATATATTTTATACAAGAACAGCCGTGGAAACAAAGTTTCGGAATGGGCAAGCACTCGTTCTCACTTCTAATCAATACAAATGTAACCAACAATCGTTTCGCTAGGATAAGACGTACAAATTTGTTATTTTCGCTGCGTGCTTCAGTCTTGATCGCACGTTTGTGCGTGCATGCGCGCGTGCACGCGTGTGTGCACGCGTGCACACACGCGTGCACACGCACGCACGCGCACGCGCACGTGCATACGCACGCACGCGCTTGCGTATGCGTGCGTATGTGCGTGAGTGTGTGATCCTGTGTGTGTGCGTGCGTGCGTGCGCGCGCGCGCACGCGTGTGTGTGTGTTTGTCGGTCGGTTGCTTGAAAAGAAAGCGACAGAGCAGATGCTGCACTAGTCGAGAAAGCAGATAAAATACAAGGTTGTCTATGCTCAATAATTGTGCCTACGGTTGTGTGTGCACCAAATTAAGCTAAAAAAGTAAGCTGTCTAGGATACCTGCGAGGTTGAGTCCTAATGATGCAAATATATTAAAGAAAACCCCAACGTTGCATCTTTCTATGCCAAGTTAGGTTTGTGGTCAAAGAATGAAAGAAATCAAACAGATTAAGTTTCACATGCTCACGTTGCATGCCCTGAGCCAGTCATTGAAATAATGGTCTTGTCGACGTCTCCAGATGGAAGGCTAGCGCCTGCTCGTACAACAGCGATAAGGAAGAAAATTGACGCTCTCTAACTTGCTCTCATTGTTTTCGGTGGTAGTTAGGAAAATTCTCGTCCTGCACCATTCCAAACTTTGGATATACTCTATCTTGTTCGTTGTCGCAAATAATAAAAAATTTGTATGTAGTTGGGCGAATCCATCTACGCATCTAACCAGCTGTTGTCAGAATATGCTTATAACATTCCCTGACATTCGAAAGCCGTTTGGGGGTAATTAAACAACATTCAAGCAGGCGTGTCATATGCAATGCTGATCATACGTTCGCAGCTCTTTGTACGATGTCGTCTGCTGACAGAAAAAATTGCACTCCCTGCGAAGTTCGGAGGAAAATTGTCTGCGATGGAAGGCTGGGTCTTTAGTTTCGCCTTTCTGTTTCTACGTGATTGGCCTACACGATATCTTAAGCAATGAGTGCCGGTCGATAGCCGGCGGAGTACGGTAGCAGGTGCAACTAGCTGCAAATTAGTGCCTCGTTTCACATCGGACGGACCCGCGCGCTTGACAGGTGGTGGCACAAGGCACAGCAGTAGCCATTCTTTTCGTCGTGCTTCTGATGATGAGCAGCGTCTCTTTGCACGCACAGCTTGTTTGGGTGCGTAAGCGAGAGGGAAGCCTAATCACTTTTGTGCCTACGTTTGTGTGGTAATACACAGAGCATAGAGTCTTCCCATTCGTGACACTCACGCGGAATGTTTCCTGTCCCTGCGAGCTTGCTGTTGCTGGCGCCTTCTGTTAGCGAACGGGGCTCGCATTCGTCGTTCGGCAAAAGGTGCAGGCGTTCCCGTTATGTACGCCCCGCCACGGCAAGCGACGGCCATCATTATTGCTGGAGAGTCAGAAAGGATTATAACCCGTCGTCGCGATTCCTGCTCGTGCTGCGCAATAAAAATGCGTAAAAAAACCTCAAGAACAATTCGGCAACGATTACGATAGTCCCCAATGAGAAATTTGAGCGCAGCAATTTAGGTGTTTTGAATCAGCCATATGTTGACGCAGAGAATTTTAGAAAGACATGTAACGGATGTAGAAATAGAAGCCAGCTCTGCTCGGGCAGCTCGTTTAGCAGCAGCGGCAGGCGAAGCATTTCCACCGGTTGCGTCGCTCACTGTTCGGAAACAAAGCCGGAAAACGGGAACGCGTGGCTGGCGCGTAACGCAATCTCTAGCGGCAGCAGCACCGCGGGCGAAGCAGCGCATGCGCAGTGGGTCCGAAGCCCATGCCAGTGCTTTGTTTCCTTGTATGGTATCGGCGGACGCGCTCGCCTCTTGCCGTAGTAATGACATCATCGGCAACCGGGTGACGGCAAAGGAGGTTTTATGATTTTTTTCAAACCTCCTTGGTGACGACTTTACCACGCACGCTACCCTGACGCCATGCCGTGCCGTATAAAAACAAACGCCTTTTATCCAGCACAGGGTATCGAGCCGCTCTGAGAACTGGCTAACCTCCCTGTCTTTCCGCCACCTATTCCTGCTTCCTTCCTTCGTTCCTTAATTAGAGGCATGCTAGCTCTGCATCGTCGTTATTTTTTCACATTTCAAAAACCACGTGCCCCAATAGATCAAGAGTGATTTTTTATAGTTATGCTGCAAACAAAAGTTGAAGCACGCACAATGAAAATTTTCTACGTCAGCCCAGCCTCAGCATAAGTGATCAGTGCTTATTCTGTTCGAAGCCATGAAAGATAAAGCTTTATTTGTCCTCAAAAGGCCCTTGAACAACACAATGGATCGTCGTCTGTCTTAGTGACGAAGATTCACTTAAGATTTAAGGTAAAGTTGAAGGGAGGGTATACCACGTGTAAACATGGCTAGTTTATTCAATGCTGCAAGTAGACACCCACAGAAATAAATGCCTTAGAAAAAAATTCATACCAGTCCTTAGTCGAAATATATTTAGAACAGCTTCAGGTCCGAAAAAAACCCCCAAGGCCCACAAAGTCAAATGCCATGGCAAACACAACTGATGTTCGGAACAGTCACAGGGTCGTAGGACCAGCAACTGTACGTATTGCACAAGTGCATAAAACAGCTTCAATAACCAAATAAAAAAACCTGTTTGCTGAATAGTAAAGCCTTGGAACAGTGCTCAGGATAAGAAACAAGATGTGGCGTATTCTGAGCCCGTCTCTCGTCCTAAGCCATGTTTTCTTCAAACTGCTGGCTGTAGTCGCATGTCATGTCACTGCAGTTCGTGACTTTGGGCTCCTGAAATAGGCCTGGCCTAAAATTGACAACTACGTGTGTATTATTGACATTGACGTAGAAATTTTTTCGACACAAAAAGTATTTTACATCGGAGTCCGCGCTTGATTTACTGTAACGGGTGTAGCGGGTGTGACGTCGGCGCCAAGGAGTAAAAGAGTGGGCTGGCAGCAGCATTCCTGACGCCACATGAATTCTTAGCCAATAGGGAGGCCGAATGCCCCTCAATATGTGCTTATCCGCGCCGCGTCGTCTACTGAGCGTCTGCTGGCCATCGTGTTGCGTGCTCCACGGTTGGTGGATTAACGCAAAAGAATGTTTTGACACCGTAACCATGAGCTGCGTTTATATGCATGCAACAGAAGGGCTTCGCTTTACCTGTACGCCATCCCTGCAGTTACCTGGCAGCCTCATTAGCAAGTATATAGTACGGGCTAGTGCCCTCACGAATGTTCACCTGCGGCACAGCGTCTGCTCGGCGTCTACTTGGCGTTTGCTCGATACCGTCATTACGTGCCATGCTAGAGCGGGGTAGTAAATTAATGATGCGGTGAAAAATTACGCTTTTATAGCGTTGCGCATCGTCAATGCATCAGCAGCGCTAATGCCGTGGGGCTATCTGCTAACTAGAAATCCAACCAGTTTTAAGTCTTGGTACCGTGTCTAGTCCTAGGAGCATGAAAACAAACAGCCGGTGTCAATAATGACGACAAAAAAAAACCTGATGATTTGACCTTAGCTTGAGATGAGACTTAGAGATGACTGATTTAACGCTTATTTCTTGCAGAAAGGGCGGGGAGCCAGTAACAAGCACGAATTCGAATCGAAGCGGCTGGTAGGTGCTGTATGAGCGCTGTCATGTTGCTGTAGCTGATCACGGTTACGGTGGCTATTACGATTACGTGTGGATTAATCCGCCGCAGTAATCCTCGATATATAACGCGCATGGGTAAATTTTCTTGCATGTGCGCCTGTCCGTGTCTTTTATTCCCTAGTCCGTGTCTTATGTTTTGCGCCTAAAACCATTACTAAAATGCATGTACCAACTAGACCGGCAGCAGACGTTACAAGAAACATCACAGTTCACAGTGGAAACATCACATGAGAGCGACACCATGAATGCGATAGCAGCATCTTACAGAAACTGTAAGGCACGCATTCATAAACCAATATTAACTTAGCGTTAAAAGGCGGCAGTTTATAGGTGCAAGGAAATAATAAGATATAGAAAATGCAAGTCGTGATTTATAAACGTGCCTGCTTACTTGAAAAAGATATCCTTATGAAAGGCGACCGTAACATCATAGTGAATGAGCATGGGAGGAAAGGTTGGACTTGAGAGGAAGCTTTATCTTCGATGCTCCTATCTAAATGCATGTAAAAGGAGAATTTGCTTTTTTGGACAACCATTGCACCAAACTTGACGAAGTTTCTCGCATTTAACACAGGACCTTAAAATATAGTAAACGTTTGTTTCAAATTTATGAATGAGGCCGTCAATTATTTTGTTAAAAATTGACAAACACATCAAGTTAACAACGCTGTAACTCAGCAACGAGAAATGATATGAAAATGCTGTGAATTGCATATAATAGTCTATCTAAAGCAGACAGAATTGATATGTTATGCGTGAACCTAAACAAATTGTCATATAGACATACAGCTTTTGCAGAGCCCTTGAACACAACGTAGAAGTTTCATGTAAAATATAAATTGACATGTCAAATTTGTTCGCTTTGAATGCTCTGATGTATGCCGTTTATAGAACCACGATATCTGCTTTTGATGGAGAGCTAATAATTTGTAAACTTCATGTTTATATTTTTTTTCAACTTTCGAATTTTCGAAAATCTTCTTTAAGAAATTCAGGCCCTAAATCATAATTCCGCTTCCATCAGTCATTAGTACTTAACTTTCTCTCTCAAATGTGACAAATGGCATTGACATTGGTCCAAGGGTTATCTCATAAAAGCGCTTCGGCGTTTTACATGTATTTGAATAGGCCGCATCGGAGTTCGGCCAGAACTAAAGCTCCCTCTTAAGGCTAAGGTTTGTTTATGAAACGCGTTAACGCACCGAAAAGGTAAGGACGGCAAAATATATGCAAAAGGCTGGTTTGTGAGTATGAGCCGAAGAATCGTAGATGTAGTGTCAGTATAAATTTAAGTAAACGCAAGATGACTAAGATCACCTGCTGCACTAGGGTTCCTGTGTTTGAATGCTATTGTCGGACGTTTTCACTGATATTTATGTAATAAAGCCTAAGACTTTCTTAGCGAGTTTAGCACAATGATCCGTCTTGCGGATTCTTGAAAAAACTCGTTCCTGGGTAGATCACGGAACTAGCGCACAGCGGCGTCGATAAAAGTACATAATTATCAGGATTTAACTTCGTTATTGTTTCGCAATTTTAATATTAGAGCGTAGTTCATAGGCACCCGTAATTGCGCCGACCATCGGAATGGTCCCTCGTAATCTAGCGGACGAACAAAGCACAGGATGAAAGCGAACGCCGAACGCAGCGGAAGATGATAGACGGCGAAGGTGGAGCGAGCCAGAGGAACAAAATGGATTAGGATGGTTCAGAGGAACCATGAGGTGGAAAGCGGAGGAGGATGGCATGGCGAAAGCGTGACAAGAAACTTAAGCCCATGATTATGATAATCTCTCATGTGAAACGTGTGCGCAGTTCTATACTTTTTTCATTTCGCGATACATTGGCTTGCACGGACAATCACTCTCGCGTGGCACGTTGCGAAAGGAGTGATGTGTGGCGCGGGTGCCTCACTAATCGGAACATCGCGAGCCGCTGCGCGCGGCTGTCGCGTGGGCGTGGTTCACAGCAGCCGCCGCAGACAGACCTCTGCTCATGCAGCTCTTTCTTCCATAAAGACGACGCACGCTACTCTTGCGCCATCTCGTACCCATCGACGCCACAAAGCTTGGCACTACGGTTTTCTTCTCACGCCTGCGCCATAACCTCCTTTTCTGGCCCCAAGGTTCCGCTGCACCCTTCTCCTCCACGTTCCTCCTCCCGCTTTCTTTGGTACTGCCACCTTTTCCTTCCCCATGCGCCTTCGCTTTCATCCTTCACTGTGTGCATTCGCTCGGTTACGAGGGAAAGCGCTGACGGTCGTCGTAGGAACAGGCGCCTACATTTCACCAAAGGTACAAAATGCTTTCGCATTTCTCCATGTAAGCAGCCTCATGTGTGGCTGACGAAGTTTTGTACTCAAAAATGTTGTACATAAATCGAAACGGTTGTCTTAATTAACCTGGAACAATAAAGGGTGGTATCTATTGCCTTTGAAGCCAATGCTTGCAGCAGGGTGACTAGGTAGCACTCGGTATAACCTGCATAGTTTCTCAAGGTACCTACTAGCCTACTGTGCAATATATATTTTTAAATCTTGTTATTCTTTAAAAAGCTGATATGGCGCAATGTAGTTGTAAATGTAGCATAAACCTTTTATGCTTCAAACTAGCAGGTACCTTCTATTGCTAATTCACAATAAAAGAAAGGTCAGCAAGCCGCTACTGACAACCTCCGTCGAACCATTACGCTTTTATTTCTGCGTTGGGTCAGATAAAGGGATCATTTTTAAAGCCAAAGCTTAACTGGCCACAAACTTCCCATTTCGCCGTGGCGGTGCTCCAAGGAGGCACATGACGTCACTAAGCGCGCCTCGCCGCGGATATTTCTCTTTCGCTTCCCCACTACTGCGCATGCGCCACTAGTAGCACCGAGCTAAAGGTGTTTCGCCGCTGTGCAGCTCCGCGCCCATCCGCGCCCGCCGTTTGGTGTGGCGTCCGACAGCGTTCCTGTTCGTTGCACTCACCCCAGCTCGCTTCGCCAGCTGCGTCGCATGCCTGATTACAACTACGCAACTACAGTTGAGGTGGCAGTATGGACGGCGACAATTCTGACAAGCAGCAGGAGGCCTGGAGTAGCCATCGGAACGAGATGAAGAGGAAACGAATCACCCAGGAAACAAAAGAACAGCGCGCCGAACGACTGGCTAAAGGCCGCAACATAGCTAGACAATCAGACTAACTTGGACTTTCAATCAAAATTAGGCAAGGCTAACCATGCTATGCCTTAGCTTTCGCTACGTACATCCTAGCATAGCCGAGCTAAGCCACTGCCAATTTTTTTTCTTTTACGCGAAGCGTAGCTGGCCCTTCTGTGAAATCGGCGAGACTGTGCTTGAAGCCGCCACAGAAGCGAGCGCCGGAGAGAAGGAAGGCATCTCTAGGTAGAGAATCGCCGCGTTCGCGCCCTTTCGGTTTGTGCTTCGGCGCCGTGATTCTCGCTGTGCATGTTCACGGCGTCTCTTCTTTGCATGTGTAGCAATAGGCGCATGGAGGAGGAGAAATTATTCGCCCCGGCCGCACCCTTTTCCTCTATGCTTCGAGGCCGCGGTGCTCAAAACGAATGTTCGCGTCGTCTCTTTGGATGTGTAGCCCTTGCTCTTTCTCTGTGCACACCAGGTGTCGCAGCGTCGAGATTAATGTAACATCCACGACCACGTTTGCACCATTCCCGTTTGTGCTTCGACGCCACGGTGCTCGCTGCGCATGTTTGCAGCCTCCATACGCTTGCACGTAACACGCATAGCCCGCGTTCACCGATTCACAGGGCGAAAAAAAGTTCACCCATTGCTACTATACTCCCTGATGCGAGTTTCAAGCTCAAATGTAAATGTTCTTTTGAATTCTATGTAGATTATTGCAAATAATTTTATTCTGAACGAAACTGCCCTCCCGGCTGCAGCGCTGCGACACTGAACTTGGGCAGCTGATAGATCAGCAGCGGCAGATGAAGCATTTTCACAGGTTGCGTCGTTCATTGTTCAGAAAGAAATAGTGAGCATGGGGTCGCGTCGCTCCCGCGGAGCGCAGTGCCTGTATAGCAGTGGAGGCGCTGTCGAGTAGTCTATGCGCAGTGAGTCTGACGCCTGCGCCAGCGTTATCGTTAAAGAAATAAAGTATGGGGTTCTATGTGCCAAAATCACTGTCTGATTTATGAGGCGTGCCGTAGTGGAGGACTTCGGAAATTTCGACCACCTGGGGTTCTTTAACGTGCACCTAAATCTATACGTACATGGGTGTTTTCGCATTTCGCCGCCATTTAAATGCGTCCGCCATGGCCGGGATTCAATCCCGCGTCCTCGTCCTCTGCTGCCCAACACCATAGCCACTGAGCAACCACGGCGGGTCGTTTTATTTCCATATATTGCATCGGCGGTGCGCGCTCGCCACATGCCTGGTCACCGCCGTAGAACACGTCTCGTGTGGCACTCCGCTTTTCTCCTCGACCTTTTGCCATAGTCTCCTCATCCGCTTTCCTCCTCGCGCTCTCTTCGCTATCATCGTCTTTCATCCTCTCCCTACGCTCCACGTTCGCTCTTTCATCCTTCACTGCGCTCGTGGGCTCGGTTACGCCGAGGGACGCCGACGCTCAACGCAGCAAGGGGCGCAAAGAGCTGCGCTTTAAAAGGTAGGTCCGAAGAAGGAATACTTCACAGGCGTCAGTAATGGAGAATGAAAAATAATGATTATACAGGGATAACACAGCAGCCTAAAAATCCGGCTGCCGGAATCTGAGGGGCGTCCTCCCCCACACTCGGCTTTAGCATGGGCTCTACAGCGTCCTTCATAAGGTGATTGCAGTGCAATGCACCGAAGTGCGGGAAGCATGTACTTAACGAAAGGCGGTAAAAAGTCGCAGTTTCGCCGAAAAGATGACGCATCAATTGCGACAGTAAACTATAGGACAGCTAACCATATGAAGTAAGAATAGCAGTTTTATCGGCCGTATGAACCTGTAAGCACTTTTCATTACGGATCTCATGCAAATCTGAAATTGCTAGGACGCAAGCATCGATTTCATGGGCATCGCGGTCTGGACTGTCGACCGGGTGACGGGAGAGGCAGTCGGTGTCCTTGTGTAAACGGCCAGATTTGTACAGAACAGTAAAAGTGTATTCTTGTAGCTGCAGCGCCCACCGACCCAGACATCCAGCCGGGTCTCTCAGTAATGCGAGCCAGTGCAGTGCATGGTGATCAGTGAGACCGAAAAATGGGCGGCCAAATAAGTAAGCGCGGAACTTAGCTACTGCCCAAACCAAGGCCAGGCACTCGCGCTCTGTGATAAGAAACTTCCATTCTGTGAGGTAGGGAAGGCGGCTAGCGTATGCAATTACGTGCTGCGCGTTGCTCTGCCATTGAAGGAGAACAGCTCTTTTTCCATGGCCGCTAGCATCTCTGTAAACTTCAGTTGCAGCAGATTGGTCGTAGCGAGTCAGCAAAGGAGAAGCCGTTAGCAAGCGGGCAAGGGCGGTGAAGGCGTCGACTTGCACAGGGCCACATGAAAAGGAAACATCTTTTTTATTGCAAAAGCAATACTGCTCGCACTTTCGGCCCATCGGTGTTCGTGGCGCCTCCTTACACAGCTGCGCGTCACGTGACCATGTGACGTCATGCCAGACCGAGAGCCGGGGCCCCAGCTCGCGGCATTGATGGTGGAGGCGAAGCCTTGCGCGCCGCTGCTGGGGCGCTACCGAGAGAGGGCGCTCGCTGGTGTGACGCCACGCTACGAGGATAAATGGGGCTACAGCTCGGCTCCTCGCAGTGGTCGGCGCACTGCCTTGCGCTATGTCGGATGATGTATAGCCTAAGTTTAACAAAGGGCAACCATGTCCACACCATCAGCCGAACCAAGGCGCAGCCAAGGGTACTGCTTTCGCAATCTTCCAGGCTTAACCAAGCTAAGCCTTCAGCCAATTTTTTGTGTAGGTCATTCAGCAGGGAGGCGCTGTCGGCAAAGACCTTCATGAAAGGACGCATGCAGGAGGATAGTCCAGCAAAGCTTCTGACATCTGCTGTGAATAACGCTACCGAACAATTTTGGACGGTGCGAATTTAGTCAGGGTCGGATTGCACTACTGCGGCGCTGACAAGGTGGCCGAGAACAGTAATATGGCGACATCCAAAATGGCAGTTGTACGACTTGAGTTGCAGGTCAGCACGTCGTAAAACAGCAAGAATGGCCGACAAACGCGTAAGATGGCTCACATAAGTGAGCGAAAAAGCTCTCACATCTTCTAAATAAAAGCCAAGTGGACCATTTATATCCGTGCAGTCGAGTGCATGATTCGCTCGAAGGTTGCAGGGGCATTAAAAAGGGCGAACGGCATAACATTGACAATATAAGGCCCGTATATGGTGTTACGAAGGTGGCCTTTTTGCGGTCCATGTCATCTACAGAGACCTGCCAATACCCAGAGTGAACGTCTATGGACGAGAAGCACGCGTACTTGGCTCCTTGCAGGCAGTCGAAGGCATCATCAATACGAGGCAGCGGGTAGACATCTTTGTGCGTGATGCTATTCACGTGTCGGTAACCGTCGCAAAAGCGTCAGCTGCCATCGTGCTTGTTATCATGAACAACTGGGCACGCCCACGGAGTAGGCGAGTGTTCGATGACACCTTTTGTCATCATTTGTCAGCATTTTATCCACCTCGTGCTGCATAACTTGAGGTTCGGCATGTGAAACGCAGTACAGACGTCGGCGTATGGCATTGGCGTCTCCAGTATATAGTATACGGCGAGCGACCAGTAACGTCTGGCCTAAGGGACGACCATAAAAATAAAAAAAAATGTCACGGTAAGCCTCCAAATATGTCAGGAGCCTGCGTAGGAAGAAGGTCAGATGCAATCATCTTGCTTAGTTCGTGTGGTGCAGGATTAGACTGATCGAAATTGCCTGCAGGTGATGTTGGAACTTCTGCGTCTAAGACACATATCTCGCAATCATCGATAGGCGTGATATGAGCCAGCGACATGCCTCTCGGGATAACATGCACGAAGCATACAGTTAAAGTTGACAAGAGCGAGGGTCAATCGGTTGTCTGCAATAGTAAGTAGGATGCGTGTAAGGGTGACGTTCCTTTTAAGCATTACGTCAGCACTCGGACACAGCACGTGGACGCCGTCGAGAACAGACGGAAATGAGGCCACAGTAGCGTACATGGAGGCTTGCGGTGGCAGGCGGACGTCATCGAGGGAACATAAGCGTGGTTGTGTCACTTGTGGAATGCCGCAGCTCTGCGTACATGGAAGTTGAATTACACCGGACGCGCAGTCAAAGAGAGCGGTACGAGATGATCGGAAGTCTAATCCTAGTATAATGTCTTGAGGGCACTGCTCCATAAACTTCGCCTTTAAGAGTGGAACGCGATAGCGTTATCGCACCCCATTCGCACCACCCTCTCATTCACTCACATGTCCTTGAGTCACACAGCACAACTTTTTTCCAATAATTTGTTCCAGGAGCACCACGCAGACGCATGACTCCTCGCCAGGAGCACGGCAAACATGGCACGGGGACGCTTTCCCACCAGACACGCTACGGTGCAGCGATCAACGTCAGAAGCGTCCCGCATCGGGCTCTGCACCTAGGAATCGCGCTGTCAGCGGGAAGAGGACCCGCGTCGCCTTAACACGAGGGTTCGAGTGACGCACGCTGGAAGTTGGAAGGGGAGAGAGCGAGAAAACTCATTAAACGCAAGGGTATTGGGGCATCCTCGCACCGGTCCCCGCACGGCCCGAATGTGCTCAAACGAGACGAAGGGGAGAAGCGGGCGAGTGGCGCGCCACCTGTTTGGGCAACGCCGTGCATTGCGAGGAGGGGGTTGTGTGTGTTTGGCGTAAGATGGCTCTGCGTGTGCGCCAAGCACCAAAGAAATGTAGCGGAAACGTACTTCGCTACTCGTTTACCTGCGACTTCTGTAATTTACGTGCATATAATTACCGGTATACACCACAGTACAACTTTCTACGGCACTTTTCTAAGGCAACGCCGCATTCACTACAGGCGCTTTTGTCCCGCTTTGAAACATCGAACTCATGGTTCAGTGGTAGCGTCTCCGTCTCGCACTCCGGAGACCCTGGATCGATTCCCACCTAGCTCATCTTGCGAGTTCTTTTTTTTATATAAATTTTCTTCCGAGATTTTCTGCTCACGGCCGACGCCGCCGACGACACCAGCTTTTCTGCAACACGAGCTCCTTAACGATGCGCGTTAAAACAGTAGTAAGGCATTCCGCGGTGCTGACGCGAGCAGTGACCATTCCGAGCACGGTGAGCCTACCTCAGTCGGCGATGCGGATGGTTTGTGATGCGCCGTGTGTTAAGGACTTTGGGAAATCCTTGATATTGCGATACTCGCCTACCTCCGCTACTTCGAATAAGTGATCAAGCAATATACCAGCAGTAGTATTAAGAACAGAGAGACGCACATAAAGCCATTTCACTCATCCTTATATAGAAGCCACTCAGAGCAGTGCCGCAAGTATAACTTTCTTCAACTATTCCCGCAACCAATCGCAGTAGCCCTGTGGCTATGGCGTTGCGCTGTTGAGGTCGAAATCGTGGGTTTAATCCCTGCCGCGCCGCAGCATTTCAATGGAGGAGGCATGCAATAACACCCGTGCATAGGTCATTGGGCGCACGTTAAAGAAGAAACCTAAATGGCCAAATAATAATACCAGATCGCGGTGTTGGCCCATAATATCCTCGAAATTATTTTTTTATATTTTGTATTTCTTACAAATCTAATACAATGATATCTAATACAATGTAATACAATCTATTACAATGATATCATTGTGGCTCTTTTTTCCTAAAACCTATCTACGTTTTTCGGAAAATCATCGTAGATTGAAAGCTGGCGTGCCCGGAAACCGCACTTAGCGTTGGCACAACAAAATAGGAGCTGCAATAACCTTCATCATTTCCATCGTCGAGCCAATGCCTTAAAAGGGTTGGTACTTAAAAAAAATATAAAACTCTTGGCTACTGCTTAAATTAGTTGTTTTATGGACTACCCACTCCAACGTATATTTTCTGAGCCCGACAAGAAAGTACGTAAAATACCTTTTCGAGGTCTACTAGCATTACTCAAATGCTTGTTTTGTGTTGCGTACATTTTACATTCCGCACGTAATGCCTTTAGGGTGCTTCAAAATATGGGCGCGTATCAAGATAAACGTTTTTGAAAGACAGGCATCATGGGCAGCCCATAAACATCTACTTAAGGTTACGTGATAAACAAGTGCGCCTTTTATTCTTTTTCGACTGCCCGTGTTGGAAAACTTCGAAAAAGCCAAACATTGACAACCACACTTTACGCGACCTCAACGAAAAAGTTCAACGAGAGAGGGCGCCTGGGTTTTTGTTGAGGAGATGCAGGCACGAAATGTAGGCCCAAGCTCGGAAAAGAAATATCCTCGAAAATACTACACTCCCCAGGACAATGCCAAACAGTTCGACGCACAACGCATTCTCGGTACTGCTTCCAGTGAATAATAGACTCAGCCGGGTAGTGCGAGGCCACCGCGCCTTCCTATTTCCATCTGAAGGCTGGCGCCCCGCTCAGTATGCCTGCAGAGCAGCAACTACACCGCGCAACGTGTATTACACGGCGCATGCGTACTGCAACGAGACGCGCATCAAATCTCGAGTCGGGCGGGCAGCCAAGCGAACAGCGATGGGATTGCCGCATCCTTTGCGTCACGTGGGCCCCCAGGGAGCACACGCCGCACACGTGGGAATTTTTTTCTCGGGAAACCACTCTCGCTTCGTCTTCACCTTTCTTAGTTTTTTCTCTCGCATTGTGCTCCAAGCTGCTCTACCACATTTAGTTTCGTATTTACTACTTCAACATTTCTTTTTTATTCGTCGCAAACACAGCCTCCAATCTTACACCCCCATGCAAGTAGCAGGTTTTTTCTTTTTCTTTTTCATGCGCGAATTCAGTGGGCTTCATTCTCACGGTGGCGGTTTGCTTTGAAAACGGTGAAGCAAACAATCGGTTCTCCCGCTTCGCCGTAGAAGCGTATATGGGGAACTGCTTGGGCAGTACTGCGCAGCAATTATCGGGTCTAAAGTCTCCCCACATGGTCACATTGATTTTACGCTGCTCGATTCACAAGCCCACTTAAGATTACTGGATTCCGTACCATGGAGTGTGGTGGTGAAGGGGCAAAGCGTGCGTCGCAGATTTTGGCAAGGCTTACCGTGGGCGAGTCGCCAGTTGCATGAATTGGAAATGATGACGACCCACCAGACGCACTGCTATTATGCGCAGTAATGTGCGCCAACTCGGTTTAAGTGGTTAACGAAGAACCTCCATGCCAGCTACCACAGGATACGAAGGCAGCATGCGTGCGTGTTCCTGTTTCTTCCGCACCAGAAACGGGAGACACCTGCGTGTCGCCGTCAAAACTTCGCTGAAGTGTAACTTGCAGTGTCCATGTGCCAAGTAACTACACAAACACAGCAGTACGCAGAATTTATTCACCAGCGCAGCATTATCTTGAGACACAAGCGACTACTGCTTGCTTTCCAGCAATGAATGCGCTGTTTGAGAATTTTTTTTAAACGTAGTATTTCTTAGTTGCCCCCACTTTTCTGTATTGGATATTCTTCAAGCCTCTTTCGTGAGCCTATCCTGGGAACAACAGGAGGCTAAAAATTTGTCCCTGGGCCTGCTGATCACCGTGACGTTCCAGATATTCTCCAGATATTCAGCGTACTGCTTGAGTTGGATTGCGGCAACAATGCTTCGCCGGTTTCCATCAGAAATGCTTGGAAGGGAGCCGTAAAGAGCAATTCCAACACGGTCAAATGGTCGGGCAGGGCGGGGTATAAGCTTCAGGGAAACAGAGGAAATGTAAGGAGGGGTCTTGCGGCGTTCACACAAAGCACATGACAGCACGTACTGGCCTGCAGAATGGTGCATGCTTCGCCAGCACTACCGAAGACAAAGACTCGAGTATGTCTTCAATACGCCAGCGTGGTCGCATTGGGGCTTATCGGGGAAAGTCGATGAGATATCCGAGCACAGATGGTGGGGGATAACGGCCAGCCGCCTATGCCATCGGTTGCGCAATTCCACCGGTACAACAGGTCTTCGCGATTGGCGAACTGTAGTGCTTCACGAAGGACGAGACGTGAATTTCAGCAGCAGCAGAAGTGATCCAGAGTGAGAGAGAGAGAAAGAGAAAAGAAACTTTTATTGTCAAGGTTGAGGGGAGTTTTCTTTCCCAGCGGTGTGATCCAGAGATCTTAGCACCACTCAGCTGGCATGCCGATGAAGCTGAGAGAGGACAAACCACAGGTGGAAGTTCGCGAGTGAGCAGGATGAAAACGCAGCGGAGAGCGGGATAGAGTGTTAGCATCTGAGTTCTTGCGTCCAGTGCGATAAATGACACGTATGTGTTTCTTTTTGAAGGCGGAAAGCCCAAAGAGTGAGTCGACCAGTGTGATTTTTCAAAAAAGGTAACAAACATACATTGTGACAGAGCAACAGTTGCTCTGTCACATTGTAAAACTGGCATTTATGCCAAAATCTTCCCCAAACATTACTTTTCTGCTACAGAAAATTGCGATTCTGCCTTCGTTAGTGTACTATATATGGTTGGCATATGAGACCACATTTACGACACCATGTCCGAAACCGCTAGCATCCGTGTGAATCTCAGTAAGCGGAATGACATTCAAGTGGTGCAGCACTGAAGTGGACGTGAAGAGCCAGCGGAAGCTTGTAAATGTGCCGTCACATTCAGGTGCCCATCCAGAGAGGTCTGGCAACAAGCTGCGTCAATCATGTGATGGCAGCTGAATTACTTAGGCTTGAGTTATTAACAAGCTTTAAAATTAGAAAGAGGCTTTAAAATTATTAACATGTCATCATACTTGAAAATGTGAGCCCATCTCGAACATAGTGCAGTAAAACAAATTTACGCAGCAACTACTGTGGTAGTTGTCTAAGCATGCGTAAGCACCCTGTCAATTGCTTATCTCCACGCAGCCCGGTGTCATTATCAACGTTATGAAACTTCATTCAACCAGCATAAACCCTTATCAAACATCATCGGTCGTTATCAACCATCCCGAACATTATGCGACCCTTATCAACCCTCATCGGTCGTTATCAACAATACCAAACATAAACCGACCATTATCAACTATTATCGGTCCTTATCAACTTGGATGTCCTGCGAAGCTGTAGCAGGACCTCGACTACAACTGCTGAGGGGGGCATGCAATGCGTTATTGGTGGTCCCGACGCTTGTTTTGAGCTTGTTCTTTATTGAAACGTATGCCGTTTTGTGTGTTGTATGTGTGATTTCAACGAATGCATGCACTGTTCGCTTCACTTTGCTGAGCGCTTGTAGCCTCTGCTTTATGCGGGTATGAGCCATTGCATTTTTGCTTGCTTACGGGGTATGAGCCATTGTTTAGGGGCGCATGAGCCAATGTGTTCCTCATGCGTGACAGAAGGAAAAGTTTGCCGTTGGGTAGGCATTGAAATGCTTACGCATTTCAACATTTCAGCAATCCGACGTTCTTTCTACTGCCCTCTCCTGACGGTGACGCTATAGAGTGCCGTGAGCAGTGGCTCGACGCAATTTTTTAACCTACAATGCGCTAATTATCGACTTCAACGGGAGGTGGAGCCGCCTTCCAATATTTTAATACGAAAATGTCTTATGCCCATGTCCACGAACAACTTCCTGCAATGGATGTGACTTTGGCGCAAACGCGTGAAATATGCTCTCTTGACAGCGATGGCGCCGCCATCTAGGAGCGGTGAAGCGAGGTACTTCATGGTCACACGAATGAGTGCCGACAATGAGCGCTTCGGCAGTCTCAGCGCAGCGGAGGCTCCAATGCGATGAAACCTGGTATAGGCAGCGTAGGCCTTCTCCTGAGCTGACGAGCCAGTTTCTGCACATGGTTTGCCTTTCGCGTCCGATTAGCCTGTGACACCTGGTAGCACACGGGGTGCAGCTTCAACATGAATCAGTAGTGCTTACACGCCGACTACTGACTCGCTTGCGATGGCACCAACTAAAGAGACTGCAACGCTAAGCGGTGCCGACTGACGATGATCTCGACATCGCTTTGGCGCGGAGAGAGGCACGCCAGCGTGACACACAACGCCTTCGCGCTTTCGTGGCACATGCTGCGAACTCTGCCACTCGCATTCGTAAAGCCTAGCGCGTCCCAACTCAGCTGGCTGCCCAAGATACCACGGAGCCGGACCAGAATACTCGTGCATTCGCGACTCGACAGCAGGCCCGCCAAGCAAACCTGCATCATGGTCGCCGACCTGCAAATCGAGCGGCTTTCGCTGCATCCGACCACAAGTTCACGAAGCGATTTACTAACAACCCATTGGAACATTGACTAGCTCTATGACCTGATCGCTGCCTGCGTGGCATTGCGTAACAGTGGGGCGTGACAGCACGTGCTGACTTGCCGGTTTCTTTTACACGAAAGATCCAGGAGTGAAATGAGCAACGCTGCAGCATTTGATTACCAGTTTCCTGAAAGCTTTGCTTCACATAGATTCCAAGATGTGCACTGGATCTGCATTTCTTTGTTTTTTTTTAGGAATGGTGCAGCATTTAGACACATAGGACGCAAAGAGATGGCGGACCAACAGCGCTCTTCTCTCCTCCTCGACCGTCTCTGTTGACTCGAAGCGAGAAATGCACAACGACGTCCCTTTTCTCAAGAAGTTGCAGTTCCCCTCGCTCTCGCTTTGGGTTGCAAGTGCCAAGTTCTGCCGTATTTTATATGCTGTAAAAACTAGCCCGCCAGTCCACTTGTACATCGCTTGTGGCGTCACCAATTAAATAATCTTTATACGTATTGATTCTATTTAGAAATGAGCCTGCGCGAGCTCCCACTTCACCCGTGCCTCTTTTGAAAATAAGAGAAATCCACGATACGAATCTGTTTTAAGGCAAGAGCCTTATACGCCCCCTGAAGCGAGAAATACGGTGAGCGTCCTGTGTTAACATCCGCTGGCAAGAAATGCCACGTGATCAAGAGATGACGTCCCGTTCCCGGCGCTGTACCTCCTGCGCCTAGCACTGCGAAATGCCACTGTGAACGTCAACGGCGTCGGACGGATGGCATGGGCAAGTCTCAAAATTTGATTAAGATGGACTTAAGTCGACTAAAGGGAATTTAAGTGGATTAAAGTTGGTAAAATAAAAAGCAAGGTGAATTAAAATGGAATAAAAAGGATTTAAGTATATTATGGTGGATTAAAATGGATGAAGACTGCTACATATTCGAGCAGCGTTGAATAAAGTGGAGTGTTATTTAAAGTTATAGCTTAGGAAAGTCCTAATGCTTTAACATTCAAGTGACGTAAGATTGCTTGAGTATCTGCCAGAGTTTTTTATTTCTTGTAGTCCCGACAAACATGCAGCCTCACGCAACAAACACTGTACTTCCACTAGCTATTAAATTTAGATTTTGTGGTCTTAACCTTAGTCGGACTGGGAAGACTCATGCTTACGTTTAGTTGATTTTGATGCCGAATTTCTCAATAATCTACTAAAAGGACTCCGTTGCGTTCGAATAAAAATTATGCGCTTAATCCGCGTAAACATTTAATCAAACTAAATATGTCGACGTTTAGCCGCATCGCTGAAAGTGAAGAAAAAGGCATGTACGACAGCGCAAAGTGCAGGTACCAGATTCACGTCTTCTCGATACCTAACTGTTAAACATACCAAGTAAAAATAAAATCATAGCCATTCTGAATCTGCGCAAGACTACAAAGGATGTAAACATGTGACGCGGGCCGTAAATTATCTGTTCGTTGATATATTTTTTCTCTATTCCTTAACAGCAGATCAGAACGACGCGAGCAGCATTCGGCTTAATTTTTTTTTCAAGCTGCGCTCTCTAAGGAGTAAACCATCGCATTGCCTAATAAAATAGCTCTGCAAAAATAATGTTACATGACGCCATTCTCTGTAGTTTTGAAATGGCCGCGGCAATGGTATTCAAAACAATAGCCTTCCTTGCCCTAAGGCTTATATATGGCGCTTCCTTAAATCCCGGTTTCACTAGTGAGCGTCGTGCGTGTTTTTTTTTTGTCCACCGGCAGCCCCCGAATTGACGCAGTTACAGCCACCCTCCGCAGCACGCCACAATGACGCCCAGTGGTAATAAAGTGACTTCGCCGTTCAAAGCGCCACCATTTTCCACACCCCAGCATCGTCGCTCGTGCTAGCTTTCGTGCGTATCGAGAATGGGAACAAAGGTCTATAGCATTGAAAAACACAGAAATGTGTGGAGACAAAGAAAAAAAGGGGAAAAAAGCCAATATACTTTTCACCAAGCTGCGCCCATCGCGACACGAGAACAAAATAGCAGCCGAAGTGGGAATCCCTTCAGAAATAGCCCGACAGACCCCAGTCGGTTCCGCCGCATTGCTATATAATTCCACCGTGCGAGCAGTCAGCGACTCTCCCTTGGCTTTTCATCTCGGTCGCATAGAGACACGTTCTCGATCACTGCATCGATGCAGAAATGTGTGGCACATGAACGGTCACTTATCACGGACCCTTTGGCGGCTCCGCAGAGTTTAGACGTGAAAACCATTCTTCCTTTTCTTTATTTAGTAGAACTGGAAGCTTCTTATCCCTTCCAGAGTGCCAAATGACGATCCTTTGTTTCTTTAATGTTTATAATCGTTTCACCCTCAGCAGCTTATTATTCTTACTTTATTTTGCGCCGCAATTGTGAATGCAGCCCACCGAAGAAAGGGTCAGGAGAAGCGAGTTGAATGGCGTTGTGTCAGAGCTGACGACGCGAGAAAAGTCGTTTGAAACCAAATAATCAGAGAGAAGAATTTGCTATCCACATAAATCCACATTTAATGTCGCTTCCATAAGGGGCGTGGTGACTCCTGTTTTCACGATTCTACCTACTCTCTCCATTATTCAGTTATTGGCAGGTCAGTAATTGTATACTAGGTAAAGCTCCCAAAGCTCAGATTGCTATTGTGCATCACAGGCATTGAAATAGGCAAAGCATCAGCTTTCCAAGAAGTGAGGGAAAAACAACAGAGGAAGGGCTGGAAGTTAAGTTACACACACGTCTGGTTTGCTACCCTGCACTGGGGAATGAGAATACACGGATAAAATAGAGAACAAAGGTGAGGGAGAGAGAACAAAATCACGCATGCACACGTGAAGATCAGCAGCAAGTCTATAAATGGTCGTAGAGACCTGTCGACCTCATGTACTATAATTGTGCTGGCGTTGCTTTCTGCCTCAGCGAGAAGACTATAGAAAAAGTGATGTGGTCAAAGCATGACAGACAATTCTAGAGCGTGGACCGCTTTAACGGATAGTTCTTGATGCGAAAGTGTCAAATGAACCGTTGAGCGAAAGAGCCGGTGGGTCTCTAGCAGCGATACTTCCAATTGGCTGCGACGCCACGTCATGAGTGCGCGACGTGCGCTTGTGACGCTGGCTCGCGCTTGCTGGCTCGGGCCCCGAAGGAGCAGAGCAGGGGAAAGGGAACATCTCACGCCGCGGTATGGCATGAGGGGAGAGGGCATCACCGCGACGCGACGTCACCCTCGATTTCGCTGTCGGAAGTGTTATCCACGCGTTCCTTGACCACGCAAGCTCTTGTCCGACTTCTAACCACGCCTTGGTAAGGCCAAGTCAACTCGAGCTAAGCGTATGAACGCGCTCGCTTGTCCGCGCTTAGATCACAACTCAAAAGACCGCTCAGCGGAGTTCAAATGGACATCATTGCTTTCGCATTCACAATCGATAAGAACACCCGTGTACTTAGATTTAGGTGCACGTTAACGAACCCCATGTGGTCGAAATTTCCGGACTCCTCCACTACGGCGTGCCTCATCATCAGAAAGTGGTTTTGGCATGCAAAACCCCATTATTTATTTAAAAATCAATAAGTGCTAAGGTTTCATCGAATTTCTTATTTGATTTTTATTTATCAGTGTCAAGCGCACCGAGCGACACTCGTTTCTTGCGCAGCACTTCTGTTTCCCCTCCTGAGACAGCCGGGGATGAAATTCAAGATAAATCAGCAAACATAGAAAAATATCGTACAGTACAAAATTGATGGGTTTCATTATAGATATGTTATCACAGCATAAGCTTAGTTACAAGTTGAGTTACTGAAGTGTCGGGAATAATTAGAATTATAAAACACTGAGACGACCAAGGATGACATTCAAAATAAATCAGAAAACTATACAGAGAGAAATAGTACAGTACAAGATTGATGGATTTCATCGTAGATATTATATCAGAGAATAAGTTTAGTTAGAAGCTGAGTTACTGAAGTATCTAGAATAATTAAAATTAAATACAAATCACCAAGTGCCGCACACCAAAGCACAGAATCGTAGACAGAGACCCGCCACGTGAGCACGAATTTGGCGAAATACCTGGAAACCCGGATGTATAAAGCGGAAATAATGACGTCACTAATAACATCATATGCAAAAAGGTGGCATGATACTTACTCACCTAAGTAATGAAAAACGGCTGGCTCTGAGTTCGTTTCGTGCAGTGTGTTCGCCTAAATTTAACCTAAAGAACGCCAACGCCGAAGTGCCAGTGCCACTGAGAGACACGTAAGCGAAAGATTAGGGTTGCCTACCATTCTTTATTTACTTTTAGCACGACGCGATGTAGCTGTTGGCGAGAGAGTTATGAAATTATGAACTCCAGAATAAAAACATGGTCTCCAATCCACGCTGTAAAACTGGTTGGACAGCAAAGCTGTAAAGGACCACTCGAGCGATTACCCATTGCAAAATGGGTTTAACTTATTCACGTGGCGACAATCGCATGCACTTTACCAATTTATTAGCCTCAAATGCTTCGACGGCCTGGGACTCAGCTTGCTCCGTGGCTTCATGCACCTACAAAGAGTGGAACGGAGACAATTGAAATTCTCCGCGTCTTGTATGCACACTGCATGCTCGTCAGGAGTCCACACTATACGTGGCCTTCCCATATCAGTGTCACAACACAAATAAGTTGCTAGGCGGGTTCTTCTTTTACTCACGAAAGTACGGTTACGTCACTCCCTGCTTCATATGCTGCAGTCAAGCTACCGTCGCCGCGGCAGTTTGTGCAACAGTAATTTTTAACGGGAAACGTATGCAACGTATGGGGCGAGCACTACGGGCTTCGCATTGCATGTGGGCACAGGAGCCCCTTATCACCAATTTGGTGGTTCCGACGCTTGTTTTCAACTTAGTTATTGAAATGTATGCTGTTCTGTATGTTGTGTGCCTGGTTTCAGAGAAAGAGAGTGTCTTTATTAGGAAAACAGAGAATTTCGCCAGCGCGTATACAACCGCTGGCATGCTACTCTGTATTGGGATGAGTATTGGGTTTAAAAGATTCCAGAGGAGAATGGAAAAAAAGAGAATAAAAATAAACATGAAATGTGCAAGTGGACCTGACACTAATATTTGCAGGTGACATGGCGGGTAAATTTATGCTTTTGTATATAAAATATTCACTCTTTAAAGATTTCCTATTCGACCAATTTCTGACAAGTATTTGAACCATAAATCTAAAACCCGCCGCTGTTTTCAAAGGCCGGGCATTGGACCTAGGTTGCTGGGTAATGTTAATGGATCGTGGCAAATCATGTCCATTTGTTGCTCAAACAAAGGTCTCTTGTCGCGGTACGTGGGGAATTCTAGTAATGTGTCCTCCATTGTCTTTAAGGTGCCACAGTTATCACAGTATGGGGTTAGTGGTAAGCCCTATGCGGTACAGATAATCGTTCGGGTTCAGTCGAAGACGATGTTAAAATGTCTCTAAGTGTCGAGCGTGGTCGCGGAATGTTTGGTGTCATTGCTGGGTCAATATTGCCACATCCTATATGGTTGCCGCGGGTATGTGTCATGCGATGAGAACGACACTGAAGTAGCACGCGAGTAGAAAAAGGAAGACGACGACGACGTCGCGTTGACTGCTCTCATAAAGTGCTTTTTCACGTCCTCGACACCGGCTTTACCATCTCCTACTAGGCTGTGACAATATAACGCAGGAAGTTATGCTGGTGAAGCGATACATTCCATATGCGGTCTTTTTCTTGATAGATATTTTTTCCCATGTTTGAAGAGTCGGCTTTTGTTAAAAATGATCTTTTTAAATTGCGGTATTGGATTCCATTTCGGGCAGCTTCATCTGCTTTCTCATTTCCCGAAATACCGGCAATGCCAGGTATCCACTGCAACTTGATGCCATTTCAGAGAGTGTATGCAATTCCCTGAGTGCTGGTAGCCTCTGCCTTATCGGGGTATGAGCCATTCAATTTGGGGGTATCAGCCACAGATGATGATTGTCTTCAGTGGACGTTACGCCACGAAAAATTCCCGGGATCCTAGCCATACATAGGTTAAGTGAAAAAAAAAGAATAAAGATAAAAGAGTTCTAACAGCTGAATGTTGCGGGAATCGGCATTGTCGGAGATCTGCATATGGCGCGGACTGACAAAGAGCTGTAGACGTCTGCATCAAAACGCGCTGTTTCTCTTTTCCTAGTATAAAGAGGTAAAGCGAAAAGCTTCAGTACAGAACTCTTCAAAATTTTCTACATGTATGAAACTAATTTCCTGTAAATGAGGCTTCGGAAATATAAGCCTAAGGAGTCTACACACCGAACCTGTAGGAACTTCAAGAGGGACTTTGTCGAATTTGTCATCTCTTCAACGACTAAACGAATTTAACAGCCACATGAAACAGCTGCTGTTCCACGTTGTATAATGCAGACAAATAATAAAGAACCATTTCGAACTTTCGAAAACTTCTTCGTGCTGGCCGCAAGAAATCGACACAATGCAGGACACATCCTGCTTGAGACCCCCAAACATCTAGCAAGAAATAAGCTCTTTCAGCTTGCATTTCAAAGAATTGGTTGTCGACATTCACAAAATCATTTGTAGAGAAGTCGATACTTCTGTCTAGAATGTTCTTGCAAATGACCTTGGATTAATTTGGAGAAATTGGATGAGTATAGAGTTTGCATTAGTGGAAGAAATGTTAATGCTTGTGAAAAGCTTCAACCATCAAAACGTGGCCACTGTTGCTCTTCCAGCGTGGCATTTAGAACCTCGTAGCTGCATTTCTATTGTTTCCTTTTACTCGAAAGTTCAGTGCTTGGCCACTCTAGGCACAAATTTCCACACATGCGACTGAAAAAGAATATAATTAACCTCCTAAGGACTACCACAAATGCAGATAACCGGCAACGCAAGGCTCCAAGTTTCTCTTATCGTTGCTTCATGCAAAATATTGTCGATATATTTCTTTATTCCCTAATGCTATCTAGTCCAAAGCAATCTTCATTTTCAAAGCACGACAAAAAAAAGCCGACACTACAAACATTCATTCTGAGAAGTCAGAAGAAAAAAAGGTTGACCGTAAGATACGCATTAAACACGAAGTCTCGCTTGAGCACATTGGGACAAAGTCCCTATATTAGCTTGACAGAGCAAGTACTGCCGGAGTTTTAAGCTGGATTCGCACAAAGGCAGTGGTCGCTGAATCAGTTGGCAGATTTGCACGGTGCCTCAGAACGGCAACTAATCACGCCGGCAACAGATCTGGCATGATTTATTAGTGTGCAGCGTGATTCGGTGGGAATGGGTCGGATTATGCTTGTTCATGGAAGTAGGTTTGTGATATAATACAAACATTTTAACACAGGCGTCCTAATTCCCAATAAATATCGTGTGTTAGATACATGAGGTTATGCATCAGTGTTGTTCAAGCAGACAATGGATGGCGTAGCAAAAGCACATCCAGTACACTCGTCAGCGACAATATGTTCTAACAAATCAGCTTGTATACCGAAATTCGACCCCTAATGTAAACTCTAAAAAGACTCCATAACCATGCTTAGGCTACCGGCGAAGGGGAGATGTTAGTCCAGCCGTGCTACCTGTTGCGGACCTGCTTTGTTCTGCACCAACTTGACCGACGAATAGTAGCCACATCCAAGTTGTGCATTTTGAAGCGTTATCAACTGCACAATACGAAGTCTGTCAAGGCGTCTAACCAGAAGTGGCCATGAGAGAGTGCGTGCTGGCAAATAAGCAGGGTAGACAAACTTTTATTTCGGCGTGGGCGGCCGCGGCGAAGCGTGAGCAGACGATAGTCGGCTTCTACCAGAAGTGCATAATTATTACAGCAATCCGAAAGTACATTTTCGTCTACAATCTTGAAAAAGTTTACACCCTATTTGTCGTATCTTGTCCCACAGCGATAATCGCCATCTGTCTTGCCCGCATTTCCTTTCCTTAACGCTGCGAGCCCTATTCTTCTAAGTCACGAAAGGCGTGCGCGTTATTAGCGTGACACAACGTTCTCGGCCGGAAAGTATGGAGCGCTGAGTTTTCAGGAAAGGAAGCACAAGCAAGGCAGATGACGATTATCGTTGCGGGACAAGACAAGCACAGAAGGGTGTAAACTTTTTATAGCCAAGATGTTTATGGTTAGGGTTCCGCGAAATTTTCACGCGCGTTAGCAAAAACTATCGTTATCAGCAGTGGCAAGTGCCATCGCTCGCGCGTCCGTCGTCTTTTTCCTCAGCTGGCACCGGTCGCACTCAAAGTGCTAGCGTTCCCATACTGCCTCTGCGAAGATGCTGACGGCCCTGGCCCACTGCAAATGCAGTGGGCCAGGGCCGTCATATCGGTCTCAAATTCTCTTCCTCAATGTATCGCGAAACGAAAACGCGAATATATATAACGAATGAGAATAACGAATGTATAACATGAATGAACGCGAATGTATAGAAATAAATTTGTGTGCGTACCTTTCCTCCGGATGACCACCGACCAATACAGCAAATGTGTTCAAATTTTGCCTCAGAATACTGCGTCCCCTCTTTGCCGTTTGCTACACAGCTTCGCTGTTCATCCACCTTCCTCGAACGGATTTGCTTATGATTTTTTAGGGTGTACTTCAGCCCGTTTACTAAACTGCGCCAATAGGTATACAGAGTAACAATAAGAAGAAGCGCACTGACCAAACTGCATCCTTGATTGATGCGAGCAATTGGCCAATAGAAAGTGGGTATGGTAATCTGATATATTACGAAATAAAATGTCGAGAAAAGAGCCAGGAGCAGGCTTCTGGTGAAAAAAGAGCGTTTGAGAGAAAGGTGACCTTGCGCTCCACTCGGAAGCTCTCCGAGCCGCGCACGGATGCAAAATTTGACAGAGATGTTCGCAGCTGCGCGCACTATCCGCGGCCTCTGTTTTTTCACCGAGCCCGATGGGGGTGGCTCAGAACCCTTTTAACTTTTGTAGTGCAGCGTATAACACTAGACTACGCGTTCCGCGTTGAGAAGCGATCCATCAGCCATTATTTTTCATAGGCGACGTCTGTCGTCCACATACTTAATGATCCTGCTAAGAATTCTTTTTTCACATTCTTCGGTTTTGTGGACACTTCTTTAGCAAACTCTTACGTACGAACGAGAAAAGCGCTGCTGTGTGACCGCTTATCAATTTAGGCAGTTAAGCCCAATGAATAAATCTTCAAAATTAGGTTTGATGCAGCTTATAATATTCGGGACAGTAACTGTATGAGTTAAAGGGTTAGTTAGGTACAAGAATCGCTATCGGTAGAGCTAAGGAACAAATTGTGAAAAAGTTTTAGCGACGATTTCTGTTTTATTTTTTTATTAAAAGCTCTATCCACACACGACAGGATGTACGCTTGCGCCGTCTACCCCAATGTAATTTCGAGAGAACTTGCGTTTGACCGTGCATTTCGCTGCAGGCTGTTTTCTGTTATTTGGACTTGTCGCTTTGCGAGTCACTTTCCCTGCTTGCTCTTATAAAATATACCTACATATGTCAGGCAATTCTCACTAATGGCGAAGATGTTAGGAAAGCATGTCTTAATAATGAGCATGACCAATTGCTCACTACAGCATATACTATTGCAGTACTGATGACAGATATATTGTTGAGTGATTAACTGGTTAACACCAATTATGCAATTAGGCGGAATGCGAAAAATTCTCTGAGTACCCCCAAGCGGCGGCAAACAGCATTACTGTGGTTCTGTCTAGCTACGTAGCATTTGCATATTCGAAAATCTTGGTGCAGGATAGTTGGGACACACTGTGTATATATAAATATATATATATATATATATATATATATATATATATATATATATATAGATTCAGCCCGTTTACGCGCGTTAGGTGAATATAGTGAATATAGTGAATATATATATATATATATATATATAGTGAAAAAAGTGAATATATATATATATATATATATATATATATATATATATATATATATATATATATATATATATATATATATATATATATATTCACTTTTTTTCGCTTTGAAACTCGTAATGAGCATATCAAAATCCGTTCAGCAGAAGCAGTGTTATCCGTCATCTAAAGAGCGCTCTTCATTCCTTCCGTGGTGCTCTCAGTCATTCTTCAACGGCTTCTATACTGCGGAGATACGGCAGGGCGTGGTGGTTGCGGCAGCGCTCCAACCGCTTTACGTCACCGTGGGGCACAGATTAGACTTGGGCATTTCGCTATTCAGGTAGACTGCATTACTTCCGCTTCAGGCGCCTACGACGCGCCAAACTGGGAGGTTGTTCTTATCCTGCTGTTGAGTTACTATTAGGGTTTACGTGCCACAACAGCGAGTATTACCGATCTAGATGTGTCAGCCTGAAGAGGTGTAAAGCTTTCTGAGTAGTTACGAAAAATTCCGGCCCATCTCATCTTACGATGAATGTTGACGTTAGTGCAGTTACCATTGAAGCAATCTGGCCACACACCATGTTGCCAGTGCCAAAACGTGCATGCAGCCAGGCTCCATGCTCGGGCTGCTGGATGGAAGTTATGAGCATCCCTGTTGGAACGGGGCGGTGGGTTGCACCACCAAGGTCTTGCTATTATACTGCCTAATGTCTTACCTAGGTTAAACAAGACAAAAAGGAAAAATGAACTCCCACCACAATGCTTTCTGATCCCCTGTTGCGAACTTTGCTTTTGTACGACTCCGTTTTTTGTCGTTTCCTTACTTTTCTTCCACCAATCCTCCAATCGTATCTTACTAATCTCTAATGCGGACATGTTTCCTTTTACACTGCTCTCGCTGAACTCAAGGGCTTCAAGGAAGCGAGTGGTGCCTAAATGGAGCGCTGGGCAGACGTCTTCACATTCTAATAAAACATGCTCCATATTTTCCCTAGCTTTACCACAGCAAGCGTATGACCAGCCGCGGTTGCTCTGTGGCTATGGTGTTAGGGTGCTGAGCACGAGGTCGCTTGATCGAATCGCGGCCACAGCGGCCGCATTTCGATGGGGGCGAAATGCGAAAACACTCGTGTACTTAGATTTAGGTGCACGTTAAAGAACCCCAGGTGGTCAAAATTTCCGGAGTACTCCACTACGGCGTGCCTCGTAATCAGAAAGTGGTTTTGGCACGTAAAACCCCATAATTTATTTTTTTAATTTTTAGCAAGCATATGTTTCTTCTTCCTTCTTATCTCTCGCTTTATAGGTGCGTATTCTAAGGCATCCCGATCTCGCGTCGAAAAGTAGTGAAAAGTAAGGCGCAGCGTGCACTGCTTACTGCGCACGCTGGGCCTTCTTGCGGCGTCGCCGTAAAAACCGCCTCTAGCGCCATGTACTACGTGTTTGGCGCACGGCAGCGCGCGAATCTCGGAGGAGATGGTGACGCGTATTTTATTCTGCCGAGCATTACACGAGCTTAAAGGTTAATTGTTGTTGTAGAGTGGTGCATTCCCATGAGTGGCACACGCCTACTTAACCAAGTTGACGCTATAGAAGTTCATTGAATAGCGGCACACACCTACTGAAACATACACAGTGTAACCAGTTGGTATCAATGAGATTCACTTAAAAGCAGCGCAGACCGAGTGGCACAAACCGAGTGATATAAGTCACAGTCTAAGAGGTTCATTGAAGAGCGGTACGTACCCAGTGTCGCATGTTTTGTGCCGCATACCCAGTGAGTCATGTCGGCGTCAAAGAGGTTCGTTGAAGAGTGATACATAGGAAAACAGTGCTGCAAGCTTTGTGGCTTAAGTTGGTCCGACGGTTGGTTACGAACTCTGTTCGCGCAGAGCAGCAAACCCGATGGGCTATCCGTTCGACCAGTGACCCAGATTGACGGGAAAGCGGCTCCAGACACAGATAGACCATGCATCCCACGAAAAGTGCGTCAAGTACGCGGAGAAGTACGTTAATCGCTGTAAAAAATGCATACTCATTTTTGCGTTGCCGACTTGCGTAGTGCGCCGCACTGTTCACCGCGTAGGGCTCGGTGGCGTTGTTTAAGCGACGATAGAGCCAACTTTGGGACAGTGGCTGTAGCGCTTGGCGGCTGACATGCACGGGCTTCGATGCAATCACCGACGCACCGCAGCCCTTATAGTTAACGCTCAAAATGCGGAAGACACTTTGACCAGACTAAAGTGTGAAAGGGCGGAAGTCTGACACCATTGCCAATGGCGATTTGTTGCGTCGGAAACACCGCGGAGATACACAACTCATACACTGCTATGTGAATGTTTCTTTGTTTATTAAATGCCTGCAACGTTGTTCTGGACGAAGTGTCTGGTAAAGTAGTTTGTGGCCGCCTGGACCGTTGCAGCGCCGTTTGTGGATCAGGAGGAGACGCGTCTTTCATGCCAGTGTCGGGGTGTAGTTCACCATCCTCATCATCCACTTCGCTCAATTGACTTGTACTTGCTCGGCTTGCCGCGGCAGGGTGGCGGTCATGGCGCTTCATAGCTTCATTTGCCTTGCTACCCAGAGATGCAGCGAGTCGCTTCAAACGCACTGCCTCTCTTGCGTTGGCCCGTCGCGTCTCTGGACTCTGTTGTGTCAGACGCGCCTTTGCCGCCCTGATGCACGCGACGTATACGCTCAACCCCTCTTAAGTGCCGCTTGCGTTCAGCGGCTGCCGCACGTCGCGTGTTGGGAGACACTGGCTTGGCGAGACCAGTCATGCTTCCCACATGATACCGCAAAGTACACTGCCGCCACCGCCGCCGCCACACCACACCCAAGCAGACAGTCGCCACGCGTGCCTCGTGACAGTGACGTCAGGCCACACAGCGCCTAATCGGGAGGCCACCTCAAGCGCCTGACGACAGTGACGTCAGGGCGCACCGTCGAGCACACGGCGGCCACGCGTGCCGATCTGATGAGTTATCCCGCGCGGCGCCGAACCACCCCGACACCTGCGCTTGACGACAGTGACGTCACGCACGCGAGCCAATCAGGAGGTGCGCACCTGCGCCTAGCGACAGTGACGTCACGACACAGAGGAGACCAATCAGGAGGCTGGAATGCTGTGACAGTTTTTGTTTACGGCAGATGACCTCGAAAATGACCAATTAAAGGTTTCCGCTTTGAAAACCGACGCCTCCCAGGCACCGCCCCCCACATATTGCGCCACATATGATCTCGTGCGTAGTCACCGGCACATAAACGTGTCGGTCACAAATATAACTGTCCTGTCACTGCTTACACGCTGTTTCTTCGATGCACCGGGACCAGGCTCGCCGAATGTGTTCATCTTGCGGTAATCGGTGCAGTGCATTTTTCATCACTGCCACAGCCTTAGTAGCCTTAGCAACGGCATGGTGGCATTGCTGTTTGCCGTTGGTTTTGTTCAGCATGCTGCTATTGAATCTGCACGTTTCACACAACTGCCAGCAGGATAAACTGCGCGTTCGCGCTGCGGGCCTAAGTGAGTTACGCTTCGTTTTCAAGTTATATAATGTGGGCAGAAATTCTCCACATAGTCATATGCGCTCAGAAGAATGCAGAACCGACTGCGTGGAGCGTCACCAAAACACTGCCGCGCTTCCACGGTCTTGCACTGTGAAGGAGGCGGCCCTACTCAAGCAAATAAAGTTAGCAAATACTGGAAGTACAAAACAAATTTTTATCTCGATGCTTTGAATGAAGTGGCATATTTTCTAAGTATAAGAATACCTAAAACAATTATGCATGCTGTCACCGTTGCGCACGCTTTTGTTGCCGTTGAAAGGGCTATTGTTAATCGTGATGATTTCACACAGCCAACCAATTGTCTCGTGCCAGCGCCATTGTGTCATCACGTGTAGTTTAGATGACAGGGGTCTTATCAAAGCCGCCGGCAAGCAAGACCAAGGGCCCTATAACGTAAAACTATTCCAATATGTTTCTATTCCAATTTCCTGACGTCAAATTTGCGTAACCACCGACGCAAGCACCGGGCGGTCACCCATAGGGTTGTCTGAACAGACCAATCAAACGCTCTCCTCGTTCATAGGAGGTCCCTTTTGTTTGCGTGAAAAACGAATAACATTGCCTACACTGAGCGGCTTGTTGTATCTAATTGGCTGACAAGAGGCGAGGAGAACGCTCAAGTGGAGAGGGATTCACTAGGGCAGAGCCAGTGCACTGAAAACCGATAACCGGATGAAGAGGGTGGTGCAGGCTTCTGCGATTGGTCGGCTTTCCCTTAGTTAGCTTGTGGTGGCTGGTCGAAAATCGCGGCGGCATGCAACGGAAGCTTAAGAATGACGCTAAAATTGACCCTCAGCAAAGAAGAGTTGGTAGAATGAGGTAGTAAACGCGTCGAAAGTGCTTAAAAACGTTACACGGTCACGCAAGAAGTTTTTTTATACGCAAATACACCCATGCTTTCCGGCAGGTGCGAGTAGCCAGCGTCTCAGCGATCGGCGGCAGCTATCTTTTATTCCTTTCGGAACGGGGCAGCCTGCGGCTATTCCGAAAAAAATTCAGTTTTGTTCGGCATATTAATGCATCTTTATCGCGTACACGTCACTTTGACGCGGTGAGTTCGTGCGGCTTTGTGACGTCGCGTGACAGGCAGGTGAAGTGGGTGCAGCCTGAAAACTTTTTACAAATAGCCGAGGGCTAATGGCGAAAAGGGGTCGAATCAGAAATAACTGTTTTTCTTTTTTCTGTCAAATCATGCATAATCAGTGTGCACACATCATATCAGATGGGGAGGTATTGCGGTTTTTGTAACGTCACGTGAAAGACAGGTGAAATGGGGGATGGTCCAAAAAAGTTTTTGACCAATCACGGAGGGCTGATAGCAGAATTGGAATAGAAAAGTTTGGAATAGTTTTACGTTATAGCGCCCCAATTTCCGCAGTGAAATTTTACGTTCCCCATTGCATGGAAGCGAGTAATATTTGGCGCAGGTCTTCATGGAGCATTCTGCAGCGTACAATATAATTTATTTCCCATGCTACTGAAGTGTTGCAGAGCTCTCTAAGCGTGCGTCCAAAAGAAAGCAGATCAATTATTCTAGCCTTTGCTTTCTTCGTTCGATTACAGCTGATGCAGCTGATACAGATTACAGGTGATACAATGTTTATTTTATTATATATATACCTTGACTAACTAATTTCGAACCTCGAAGCGCATAAGTAATTCATATCAATCTTATGTATGCCTACCATACCACACTTCATAATATGGGCTCCATCCAGCCTTATTCGAAGATGTCTGCCCTAGACACAGGTACGGATATAGTGATTTATTTTACATCCTCACAAAAAAAGAGAATGATTTCAGAACATCTTTAAAATGTGAGAGCGTTATTTTATTGTTTGGTAAACAGTGCATTTTTTTAATGTTTAGGGCATTTCGCCATAATAAAATTGAAAGCAGGATGAGTTCATTGTTGCGGAAACGAAGGACAAGAAAACAACATGGGCAAGTGATTGTTTAGAAGTTCGGAAACATTTGAAACCTAAAGACAAAATTTATGTCCTCCAGCCAGCAACACCACAAACCGGTTATGGCCACTACTTCTCTTGTTCTTTGTTGTGTGTGTGTGTGTTTTTTGTCTCGAAGCACCGTGACCTGAAAACGTTTATAGCTCAGGGTTTTCTCTTTCCTCCGTCTACTGAGTTTCTATCTCATAATTTACCTATCAGCACCATTACCTACGCCCATCGCCAATAAAAATATGTTGTTCTAGAATTTCGAGAACTTGCCCGAGTTCATTAGATTCTTTTTTTTAACTTTTCTCCCACAGGAGCTGCGCTTCCCTTGAATCCGGGCTTTATTCCTTGATCTTCGCTTTTTCTTTTGCGCTTTACAAATGACGGCCACTGCGTGGAACACTCGTTTGTGTATTTACCCGGGCCTTTCCTCTGGAGCGCCAAATGTTACTCCACCTTGTTCTCCCGGAATTTTTTTTTACCGAGCGTCTTCAATGGCAGCAAAAGTTCAACTTTCTTCGACTTCGAGACGTTTAGAGGGAGAAGAGGAGAAAACGATCATAGTGATTTCAGCGGCGAAACACGGGACTTTCGTGTTTGCGGTCGATGGGCCACCGTCGCCGACAGAATTTTAACTGCGTGAGTCGTTTTTGCAGGCTAGGCTTTTGTCTCGCTTTTTTCTTACTGCAGCAAATGTTCTATTATTTGTGCCACGCTCTTCTAGAAAATAGTATAAAGAAGCTATTTTTGTTGCCCATATAGTAGATAGACAAATGCTCAAAAGTCTCCAAAGATATGTTTCCGCGCTTTCATTTTTCGAAAGTTTTTCCCACTCCTATTTACCTCTAGCCTCCTCGTTAGTTCTCTAGGTATAGAGCCACCATCCTAAGGATACGGTGGCTTTTAGGGCCTCCGCATTATAAGGGTGGTGGTGCCAGATTCAATCGACCGGCAAGGGCGAATTTCTCTTCAATTGTGAAGCTTAGATTGTGAGGAACATCATGCTTTTCATTGTAGCTTCGAACTGCTTTTCGGCTGCATGACTATGTTTCTTTCACACAGAAGACTATGTGACGCGAACTGTGCGTGAACTCACGCGAAATGCGTGGTTTGAATTTATTCTTATTCCGATTAAGTTTCATATATTGATGTAAAAAAAATTAGTAAGCAGTATTACTTTTTTTCGTTATCGTGCCAAGCATTCATTTGTTTATTTTCCTACGAAACCAATCTCAGTTGGAGCAAACCTGCAAAGCAATGACTATATTGCAACATGAATGGTGGCGCCGCGGGTGTAAGATGAAGGAGGCTTTCAGTGTTGTGCGCAAAAATATAACGCATCAATGATACTCTGAGGCTATTGGCTTTGTAGCCAGTGTTTCAGCGACACGCCTCTCCGATTTCTCAAACAAGGCACTTGAGAAAAAACACAAAATTTTGGTAGACACGAATTTAAAGCATCGCTAGAAATCACAATTTGCACAGTTATTCACGGCAAAGGCATTCCATAGAATTTAAATGATAACCTCACTACCGATACTTTTTGACACAGGAACAAATTACACAGTTGAAGGTGGCCCACGCACAAACCATTTCCACTTGAATCAAATTCTGCAAGTAAGAACATGTTGATGATTTGTACTCTGGGGCCCTATTACGAAAAGTGTTTTTGGTCTTGGTGCTCCAGCCTGCAATACACGATAAGGCTTGTTAAGAAACCATTAGTTCAGCAGCTGACGCTATATTTAGGTATTCATGTCAGGAATTTACGTCTTGACGAGGCCCCCTGGCTTTCTTTACAGCTTTCTTGCCAGGCTGGCTTTCAACACTGCACTTAGTGCATGTTGTAAATAAACTTGACCTATTATAAAATAGCTGGGTACTTCTTCTTTGGCGTGAAGTTTTGGGACATCTTTTTTTTCGGTATGGGCTTCACAATTCGTGTGTGATAAGTGTGTGTGAGAGAGAGAGTGTGTAAAGTGATCAATGGCAGGGAGGTCAATCAGACGAGGAGAAATGTGGGAAGTGTATCAGAAGCCTCCTGCCACGAAAAGGTTATCTCCTAATTCCTCTTGTGTTCAAAGTAGAAAAATAAATCTTTATATCATCACCAGTACCCGCAAGACATCCTCTCATCAGCTTTCGCCATTGCTAACATTTCACTGTAATCTACCTATTTTCGTTAAGTGAGTCATGGTCATCTTGCTACACCATTCAATATGACCTATGGGAAGTCCAAATGCCCGTCTTCCGGGCCGCTTCTACAATCCCAGCACTGGAAACCAGCTCCGTAGCAACCTGTTTTAACCGGTAAAGGCCTGTTGATTGCGAACAATTTTCTGCTTTCTGGCACGTTTCGATTTAAACGGAGCGTTCAGTCTGTTGGTAGCCTGTCCACCATTGGGGAATCACACATGACGGCGCATCATTCCCGCTTGCCGACAGTATAACCACTGGAACTTCTCCCTGCTTTGTAATATACTAGATGCATGGCATGAAACTTGATGTTGACTTTGTTTCCCCGTTATACAAGATGGTGACCGTCAAAGAGGCGCAACGTGGGGCAGCTTGCACGAGACCCGTAAAAGTGTCACAATGACACCGGAGAATTATGCGAGTCCGCTGCGTCACAGTGGTCTACCAGTAATTTTTCACACTTTACCTCTAAAATGAGAAAGATCAATAAAATGATACATATCTAGCCAGATTGATTGATTGAGTGGGATTGATTGATTGGTGCGTTGATTGATCCATGACTGATTTTTGATGATCTGACATTAAGCTATGCGGATCTGGTACGCGCTACCCAAGTATTGTTTTTACCCACGTCACAGGAATCAGACCCCGTGGCCCGAAATCAATTGTTAGACCTTCGACGCTGGTAAAAAAAAAATCGAATGCCGCGAACTGCACTTGTATCCAAGGCAGCCGCCAATATTATATTACCTTCCTCAATATGACGTTTTGAAGCAAACGTCTTGGACGCTTGGCCTCACAGTTCGTCAGCCCAGAAAGCCATTCGAGCTCTTCTTCAGCACCTGAAGGCAACAGATTTGAGTGTCCGACTGCAGGCGTGCTGTACCTAGCCTAGTGCATGTGAAAGACACATAGAGACTCGCGTCTTTTCTCTCTCTTTCTTTCACTTTCTCCTCCTCCCTTCGTATAGGGTAGCAAACTGAACTCAGTCTGGTTAGCCTCCCGGCCTTTCCTTCGTCCCTTAGATCTCGCTTTCATTTGAAACTCCTCGACAGACGTCAAGTTTATAAAACAATAATAAAAAAGTGCGCAACTTCGTACAATTAAATTGAGTGCATAGGAGAGCCAAGTTATTACACATAATTGGTAAAATTGATATAAGTACTGCGACGCAGCAGATATCACGCCGTTTATTCCGCGTCAAAGGTGCGGCGAACCGACCACCTCCACAGCACGGATCACACTAAAGAGCAAGCCCCCAAGCGATGATGAAGAAGAACCCCATATGAACCCCACATGATGATGATCATGTACAGATGACAAAGAATAGCTTATAAATGCCCACACTATTGTCCCCTCGCACGAGAGCAGCCGGCCTGGCCGCCATTCAAAGGGTCGGCGAACGCCTCGTGAAAGACTTCATACGGGGAACTTGGACAACCTCAGCAGCACGGCAGCGGCGGTCATTTGGGGACAATAACGGCTGCCACGCGATAATTAACCGGAGAGGTGTGCACCAAGACATTGTAGGGGCCGTTGAACCGAAGCTGAAACTTGTCACACAAGCCAGGAGTACGAACTCGTGTCCGGAGTAGCACTTCCTCGCCAGGGCGGAAGTACACGACGTAGTGAGAGGCGGCGTAATGCTGCTTGCGGTCCTGTTTCCATGCTTCGATGTTGATGCGGGTGAGCTGGCGACAACGCAGAATGCGGGACACACATTCTTCACAGGAGGATGGACATAGATTGACAGTTGGCGCGAAAAAAAAGACGTCAGGACCGGAAGAGGGCGAGCGACCATAGACGAGGTAGAATGGCGAGTAACCAGTCGTACGTTGAACGGCAGTTTTATATGCAAAAGTCACGAATGGCAAAATTGCGTCCCAGTTTTTGTGATCCGATTCGATGTACAAGGCTAGCATGTTTGACAGGGTGCGATGAAATCGCTCGGTTAGACCATTGGTTTGCAGATGGTAACTGGAGGTAGTCTTGTGTGTGGTTACGTAGGCTCTGAGTACTTCCTCTAGTAGTTGCGAGAGGAATGCTTTTCCACGGTCGCTCAGGAGGACGTGAGGAGCACCGTGACGCAGTATTAAAGTTTGAAGTATGAATGCAGCAACTTCAGAGGCTAAGGCAGAACTCACACAAGTTGTTTTGGCGTAGCGTGTGAAGTGGTCAATGGCTGTCACAATCTATCGTTTACCGGGGAGAGTCACAGGAAGAGGACCATACAGGTCAATGCCAACGACTTCAAACGGTTGCGACGGACACGGAACCTGTTGCCGTTGTCCGCTTGGATCTGATTTAGGGAGCTTTCGACGCTGACATAGGGCGCAGGAAGCGACATACCTTGCGACACTGGCGGACAAGCTAGGCTAGTAGAAGCGACCTTTGATGTGGTCATAGGTTTTCTGGAAACCAAGGTGACCAGCAGTCATGTCGTCATGAGAAGCCTGCAAGGTATGAGCACGTAGAGAGTGTGGCGGAACAGGAACCCGCTGTTGACTGCAAGGGTGATAGACTTGCAGCAAGCAAGTGAACTGGTGTGTGAAGCAAGTGAAACAAGTCAAGTGTACTATTTTGTACTCGATCCTCTGACTCCCCCCTCAACCTTCTGGCGCTTCGATGGGGTCACCTATTGTGCCAGCTGTCCACCAGCATGTAGCAGGACGAGCCAACAGGCACTTCTACTTCCACACTCTCGGCCTCCGCTACCCCGCACCTCCACCACTTGTGACGCAGCAGTTATCACGCCATTTATTCCGAGTCGAAAATGCCGCGAACCGACCACGCCCACAGCACGGATTACACTCAAAAGCAATCCCCACAATCGATGATGACGAAGAACCCCATACGAACCCCACATGATGATGATCATGTACAGATGACAAAGAATAGCTTATAAATGCCCACACTACTTTCATTTAGGAGTTACGTAGTCTTTACATGGTTCTTTATTTTATTCATTGGGATTTAGAATAAGCCTCGCCAAAAGTCTGGCTGCATAATTCTCAAATGCGGACTTATACGCTGAAGACAGCTCGTGATGTCTTACGGATTCTGCCTACTACGAAAATGTAGGGGCTTCACATGATTTGGAGAGGAAAACCGCCTTTGGCTTCAAGAGACACCTTCATGCTGGAATTTAGGTCAACAAAGAAGCTGACGTTGTGCAAAATGGCTAAAGCAATCTTTACCTTTATCAACGTTTAGACAGGTGAATGCATGCCACAAAGTGAGAAACGGGCTCGCACTTTCAATGATAGATTTTCTCACCTTAATACATATAAGAAGATCTGGCGCTGTGGCGCTCTTATATGCATGGGAAAGCCGGTATCATGTGACTTCCGACTGTCACCGTTCTCGAAGAGCCCGGACACATTGAAGACACGCCTGACTAGCAGTTTTCCTTCTGCCTGAATGATTCATTTCAGCTAAACCAGCATAAAATATCTTTTTTCGCTTAAGTATTACACAAGAAAATGTTTGTTTAATTATGAGGACTTCTGATTGGATGTACAATTACTTACAACGTAAAAGAAAATATTAGCAGGTCAGTAAAGTTAGACGACAGACGACAATATGCGCGATCGCTTTAGAATAGCATGTCGTCTGTTCTTGAATTTCTTCGCTTGATTATGCATTGCAGGGGAGCAAAGTTTTTTGAAATCTTGATACAGGTGAATCAAAACCTTCTATGAAGATTTTTTTTTTATGAACGCATTATATGTTTAGCTAAATCCACGTTTTGGACGAAGCATCGTGTGACAACCGCCAGAGCCTCGCACACCAATATGACGTCATTACCATGACGGCATAGCACTCGTTCAAAAGCTCCCATAGACGGTGGCGCCAAATTTTCTTTTGCGTTATACTGTGAAAAACTCTATGCGTTCCTCAACAATGAGAAATTTCAGCCGACGTTGAGCTAGAAGAAACAAGAATAAGGTTGTCTTTTAACACTGTAAAAGCAGCACGGAGAGCTCTTGTCGCACGAACACGTGCAGCAACGCCTACAACGCACCATTTGTTGGATCGTTGTTGTTGTTCTGGCTGTTTGTTGTCGTCGTCTTCGACTTCAGTCAATTGTTTATTGTTTTAGTCAACACTCCTCCCGCGGGCTCGCTTTGCTTTCTCTTCCATCACAAAGCCGCCGTGTTCCTGTCCATGAGCACTGAGAGGCTGCAAAGGTACAGAGGGGCTAGCACACATAGCAAAGCCATTGACAGCCGCACATCACGAGCAACTAGAAAGACAAATTACAGAGGCACAAAAAGGTTGTGCCTATATTTCTTACTGCACTTGTCAACTGCTTCCCGTAGTTTTCACTAACCGAGTTGTAGGTTCCTTTTCTGTCGTGAATGGCCTTCTCTTTCTATCTGATGCAATCGACATCAACGCTAACGACGTGACTGAAAACAGGCTAAAGTCTGGCCTAGCTCAAGTTCTTACAGCATGCCTAATGGCACAGAAAAGACTTCCAAAACAAGCCTTGTAGTCGCAGGCACAGTGAAAAAGGAGGCAGTATTAGCTCGAACGTATGGCAGGAATGTGGGCAAATATTTCCTAACGCGATCGGCACAGGTTACGGTGGCCGCGACACTCAACAAAAAGAAAATCATTGCGAATAAAAGCAGAGCAGGCAGCATCAACGACGACAAGGCCGATTCGCTTTAGGCTCGATAGCGAAACGCTAAAAATGTGTATCGCAAACCAGAGCGCACCGTGATATTTGTCATGCAACATCTGAGCTACAGTAGCATGCAGCACAGTGTTGTTCTGCAACATTTTGTGTATGACGGGCATTGTGGATACGGGTATGAGGTTGGTGCCAATACTGTCTGGCTTCTACGAAAAATATTCCTATCTAAGAAGTAGACTAAAAGTATACGGTCAGTTCTCTCGGGTAGTACACTATTGTTACTAAAAACAACAGTAGGCAGCTGGCGAGTTGTGCAAGGTAAACGGATTTATTTTCATCAATTCGTAATGGCAGTGACGATAGCTTTGCGATAACCGTCATATACCCTGATTGGTTTGAAGTAGTAGTTCTGCACGAGCGTGCAAGGTGGATAGAAGTAATTATTAAAGAGAAAATCACTCACCCGTTCGTAGCAATTGCTGCAAAGGAAACTTATACGGGTTCCGCAAAAGGAAAGCCTCAGAGGTGAAGAACAATTCGTCCTAATGTGGGACTGGAACCCGGGACCACCGCTTTTCCGGGGCAGCTGCTCTACTATCTGATCTAACCAGGCGCCTAGAAAATAGCAGCGCGAAGTCGAATTTGTCGACAACACGAAGCAAAGGCAAGTGTTTGAACACTTGCCTTTGCTTCGAGCTGTCGACAAACTCGACCTCGCCCGTCCAACTGCTAGTCACCTGGTTAGCTGAGATAGTAGAGTGGCTGCCCCGGAAAGGCTGTGGTCACTGGTTCCAGTCCCGGACCAGGACAATTTTTTCTTCAACTCTGAGGCTTTTCTTTCGAGGAACTCGTATGGGTTTCCTTTGCAGCAATTGCTATAAGAGAGTGCATATCTGATTTTTCCTTTAATAATTACTGATTGGTATGGTTAGAACCTTAGATAGAATCTTGGTCAAAATTAAATCTATACACCACCGTTGTTGAGTAGGTAAATGACTTGCATTGGTGTGGCATTTCAAACCAAACTTTTCCAGCAGAAACTTAGTGAACCGTATTTTGTCTGCTCTTGAAATATAAACATTGAAGTCTCCAACGATGATCACAGGGCTAGTGTCATCACAGCTAGCCGATGCAAAGTGCATGGTATGAACTTCTCAATGTCACACTTGGTTGTGCCTGGACATATATGGAAACACATTCTTTGATAATGTGAAATCGATGCACGTACGCCGCTGCGTAGTCTCTTGGGCCGGGTCGTTGTGGATTCGCAAGCGATATGTCAGCAACACGAAAGGCGTAAAGCACTCAGTTTTCGGTCCCAATACATCCACAATGAAATCACCGACAACGACTACGGGGGTAGTGTCATTGCAACCAACCCACGCAAGGTAGCCATGAACCCTACGGGGCCATGAGCCATTGCATTTTTTCTTGCTTCCGGGTATAGAGAGCTCTCGGCCTCCTCGTATACACTCCCACGGAACGCTTACTTAAACTTGGCATGCATAACACGCTAGAGGAAATAGCGGAAGCACAGGAGAGGGCCCAGTTCATCAGGCTATCTACCACACAAGCTGGAAGGCACATCTTACAGGAGCTGGGCGTTCCTTCCAGAGTAATCAAAACAAAGTTCTGCAGCATCCCTCGAGAGCAGCGGGACCGCATCACTGTCGCGCCTATCCCACGAAACGTCCATCCAGAACACAACGTGGGAAGAAGTCGGGCGCGCGCGAAGGCTCTCCTGGAAAAGGCTCATGAACGGGCGTCGCAGATCAGTTTCGTAGACGCAGCGCGCTACGCCGACGGACAGGCCTTCGCTGTAGTTAGCGTAAATCATGAGAGCCAAATAACGAACGCAATCTCGATTCGGACGACGTCCTCTGAAATCGAAGAGCAGGCTGCAATAGCGATGGCCTCATTGGACAACAAGAGGACATCAATCTCCAGTGACTCCATATCAGCTGTTAGGGCATTTGCCAAAGGAACCATATCCGAGCTGGCCCTAGGGATATTAGGAAGCAAAGAAATCAAGCCACACACATTGGTTTCCAGCTCACATGGGACATATCGAGGGTGCCCCGCCCAACCTCAACGAGTCGGCACACGGAGCTGCGCGAGGGATCATCAACCGCGTAGCTACCGGGCAGCATGACGCCGGGGGTACTGACAATCGGGACTCTCCTTCCTCGTACACCGAAATTACCAAGCACTTTTACTTGGCTCGGAGGATCTACACCCTTCCACATTGCAAGCTCAATAGACCTCAGGCTTTGACACTAAGGCTTCTACAGACGGGGGCATACCCAAACCCCCTACTTCTTCACAAAATGTACCCCGAAATTCAGACGACAAATGCATGTGCACTATGCAATGACTTGGCGAACTTACCTCACATGCTCTGGCGATGCCCCGCGTTACGTAGTGATGAAAGTAACACTTCTTCACGCTGGGATGCTGTTCTACACAGCCCCAACCTCGAAGAACAGTTATGGGCTGTCCAACGGGCCCGCGACGCGCAGAATGTTTGGCAAGGAAATCCAGACCGAGGATGAGTTCGTGAGGGCAATGCTCGATGACGGGGAAGAGAACGACGGTGTCTCTTTCAGCAATGGTGAGTCGGGCAGAACACATTCCAGCAATAGCGACAGTCCCTTCGTCGGCGACTTGTACAACTCGGTTCGGGGCAGGCGTCAGGACTTGCTTGAGCCGACGGCGAAGAGCAGAACTCATAATGGACACATGCGCCCCGGTGTCAATCAACGCGCACACAGGAACATTGTCGACGAGAACGTCGAAAAGATTCTTGTTCGTGGATAATGTGAAGCGAGGATTTCTTGCCAATGTCGTCATTGCAGCTTCACCCCCAGAAGCTGCACTATCTAGTTTTCCGGTCAGGGGTGCGGCGAGTAGGTCGGAGAAGGCGCACAAGGTGAGCAGGAGTAGCGGTGTCGTGTCAAAGGTGTCGCAGGGTCAGATGATGCAACGGGCATAGAAGGGGCGAAGGAAAAAGATGCGCTACAGGGGCGAGGGTGGTAATCAGAAGAATAGAGCGTCGGAGAAGTCCAGCGGCTGCGGCAATAGCGAGCGACATGTCGAATGCGTCGGCAGTTAAAACAGATCGGCTTGTCGTCCACGGTTCGCCATTCGGAGGGGTTGCGGTGTCCATAAGAGGAGTAAAAAGAGCGCGGTGGGGAAGTGCGTGCAGAAAGAGGTTCCGAGCGTACGGTACGAATAGATTGCAGGTCGACGTTGGACAACTCTTGACGGACGACGGCCTGGACAAAGCAGATTGTCACCGGAGAATGATGAGGTGATGGGAGCGAAGGGCCGCCGGTTGCGCCGCTTCCACCTCACGACGAATGATGCGGGTCAAGTTGTCACATCGCGACGGCTGCTGAAAGACGTCGTCACAGGATGACGAAGCAGCTGTGTTGGGAAGTCGCGTGATGTGCTGGTATACCCAGTGGCTTTTAGCCTGCTCGAGACGGCGGCACTCCGTGAGGATCGTATCGATGCTGGTGACATTCGTAAACACCAGTAAATTGAGGGCGTTGTAAGCAGTGCCTTTGAGGACGTGAATAACCTTCTCCTCCTCAGACATGGTCGGGTCAGCCTTGGCACAAAGGGCCAAGACGTCAAGAATGTACGACACGTAGGACTCGGTCGACGTCTGTACACGTGTGGCAAGGGCTTTTTCGGCATTGACTTGGCGACCGAACGGATTGCCAAAAAGGTCGCGGAGCTTCTCTTTGGAGAGATCCCAGCTCGAGATCTCCTCTTCGTGAGTCCGGAACCATGCAAGTGGAGCTCCGTCGAGGTAGAAAAGAACGTTCGCAAGCATAATAGTCGGATCCCACCTGTAACTGGTGCTGACACGTTTGTATAAGCGGAGCCAGTCGTCAACATCAGGACTGCCGACTCCGTTGAAAACACCAGTATCCCGAGGGGGGGAAATGGCGACGTAGGTCGGAGCTGCAGGCGGAGACGGTTGTGTAGATGAAGTGCCGCCAGCAGGAGCCGAAGTTGCACTGTCGCCGTTGCGACCGCAGCGAAGCTCCATGACGGGTAGGGGGAACGTCCACCTCCACCACATTATTGTTACGTGTAGCTGTACGCCAATGCTATATGCATTTATTAAGATGAAGCTAACGGAAGGCCACAATGGCGACGCTGTTGTTGTTGTTGTTGTTGTCCTTTGTGGCCGTGGCCACTATATCAAGCGGGTCCACTGTCGTCTTCCTCCTCTTCAGTGCAGCCACACTGTGGTTGCTGTTTGGTAGCAATATTGTCAGGAAAAGCGAAAAAACAACAACAACGGATACAAGACATCTAACGGAACGTGGTGAAAGATGTGGTATCGAATGTGTAAGCATGCTTAGTTCACTGCGCCGCATGATGGGGAGGGGGGGGAATCAAAAAGTTCAGTGCGTAGGATTGGAAACGGGTGGTTGGGTGAAGAAAGATACGGTGAATATGACAATAAAAAATTCGTAGTTTGACAGTAACACCTTGTCTTACCCGAGACACTTGCCTGAGTTATGCAAAAACAAGAAAAATGAGGCAAAATTTCGCTTCGACGTCAGCTTGACAACGTCGCATCTGTAAGGAACCGAGGATGTTGTTACCTTTACTTCGTTCCTTTCTTTTTTCTTTTTACTCCGTGAGCTTTCGAATACATTGCATGATACTTTTTGAATGACGTACGGACGCGAAACAGCGCCGATGAAAGTTCAGGATTAGGGAGTGACTTCTGACGATTGATGTGCTGCCCTGGAGTATGCCGTAACTGGCTCAGTTTTTGCTGAAATCACCCTATACTGCATTCCGTAAGAGCACAACGTTAAAAATACTGACGAAAGAAGGTCCTGCAAGCGCAGCGTTGTCAACTCCTGTCGGAATAAATTGAAAGAAACCGAAAAAAGAAAAATTGGAGGACGCTTAAGCTTCGCATTCAAGAGTGGGACGCGACAGCGTTCCCGTCGACCCGCCAAGGGGTATAAGACAATGCGCTACGGCACAGCGATCACTTACGATGCGCCCCGCATCGGACTTAGCGCCCACCTATCACGCGGTGAGCGTCGAGCAACGCAGCGTTCGGCGCGGCAACGAAACGTGCGCCTGAGCGAACGGAACGAACCAAAGAACTCGGTGTCTCGGAGGGGAAACGATGTACGCCAGCCAAACGTCGTGATCGGCACGGGCAGAGAGATAGATAGTAATCTAAACCGGGAGCACGGCGAAGCGTCGTCAGGGGAGAGGGAGTCCCGCGACGCGCCTGGCAGTGGTCCCAATGCGGGCGCGGCGCGCCTCCTGTCGGGGCAGCGCCGTACATTGAGAGGAGGGAGTCTTCTGTGTTTGCCGCAAGATGGCTCTGCGTGTGCGGAAAGCGCAGACGAAATGCAGCGGAAATTCACTTCGCAACTCGTGTAATTGCGACTTCTGTACGTTACATGTTCATAATTACCGATATACACCGCATTTTAACTTTCCACGGCTCGTTTCGAAGGCAACACCGCATTCACTAGAGGCGCGTTTGCACCGCTTGGAAGCATCGAACTCGTGGCTGAGTGGTAGCGTCTCCGTCTCACACTCCGGAGACCCTGGTTCGATTCCCACCGGGCCAATCTTGGAAGTTGCTTTTTATTTATGAAGCGCCTGCCGTGATTTATCGCTCACGGTCAACGGCGCAAACGCCGACGCCGACACCCGACGCCGACACCGACGCCGACGACACCGGCTTTTCTGCGACACGAGCTCCTTAACGCTATCGCGTTAAAAAAAGCACTCTAGGCAAACTACAAGGTAAACAGGGAAAGTTAGCAAACAAATCGAAAGTTAGCAAACACGGCGACTTGTTGCGCTAATAACCTTCGACTACAAAAAATATGACGACTGATGGTATCACGGCCACACGAAATAAATGACTTGCTCATTTTTGGCAAAAATGAATCCGATCAGCGGAGTAATTTTGGCTTGAAGTGGAAATGAGAAGGTAAAACAAGCAGAGTAAATAAATAAATAAATAAATAAATTGATTGATTGATTATTATAGTGGCCCGGTATGGCTACGGAACGTTCGTACTTATGCGCCAAAATAAGTAATACGTGAGGTGAAATAAAGGCCGCGAAATAAAGGCCGCGCTGGAAACACGGATTGCTGTCTGGTATACTTTCGTGGCTTGCAAAATCGCACATGATCAAGAAACTTTGGAGATTTTAAGATGTCCTGACCGACCCTATAGAGGGGCAGGAGACACGAATTAGAGCACAGCTTGATTTTAGGCGTGTGTGTTCAGGTATGTTTTCAATTGAATTCAATTCATCTTTATTCATTATCTGCCAGATGTTTGTAGCACGGGCAAAAAGCCTGAAAAGTCTTGACTGGGTCCGTTTGCGGGGGCTGAACTGTGGTCGCCAGAACGGCAACAGCGGTGTTTGAAAATAGATATCTATTTTGGACGAGTTCAATGAGGCGAAAATTAAAAAAATACATTTGGTATAGTCGGGGCTTATCACAGACTTGAGGCATCATTACCTAGCGCGAAAAAGACATCGGACGAAAGCAAGAAGCACACAGGACAGAATGCTGGTAAAATTAGGTTTGCACGTTCCGCCCCAAGCTACAGAGGCACACTGTAGTATACAATTCCCGAAATGAACCAAGGGAGTGCAATTCGTCCGTTATATCATCAAATATTACCAAGAGTGCGAAGGTCACATTGTTTCGCATATGTAGCGTGCGACAGAAGCTTAGCTTTTTATCGAAGTGCACACAGAGATATTTCACTTCATCAACCCTGTAGGCAGTGGAGCATGCGGAAGGATGTGTAGAAATTGCACATGATGTGTTTTCCGGGTCTAACTTAGTATCACAGTTTTGGAGGCATTGAAATGTACCTCATTGTTTCTTTGCCAGTTTACCAGTGAAAAATGTTTCTTAGGGAAGCCAATCGTCTTCTGAATACTGTTGAGAGTCGCAAATTCATTTAACTGGTCATCATATAAAAAGGAAGACTGCGGGATTGCTGACAAAATGTCATTTATGAACAGCGGGCACAGAAGCGGGCCAAAGACAGATCCTTGACGAACTCTGCTAGTGGCTTCACAGCAAACACACCTCTGTTCATTAAGGCCAGTAAAGCGTGATCTATTCCTCAGTTAATTGGATACCAGGGCAGCGATGGAAGAATGCATTTCCATTTGTAATAGCTTTGTAATAAAGAGCTCTTGGCAAACTATTTCAAGTGCTTTACTGAGGCCAAAGAGCTGGCCAAAACTGGCCCCTACTGTGTACCACATTGGAAGCACGTGTCATAAGTGTGAGCAAGTTAATAATAATAATAATAATAATAATAATAATAATAATAATAATAATAATAATAATAATAATAATAAAGCAAACAACTGATCTTTTATGGTCAGTAAACATAAATTAACATAGCAAATAATGTTTTAATTCATAAAAAATGACAGAACACGACAGCATCAGACCCTTTGCAGTAATATCTCGTTCACTGCAATGAACAAGTAAATTGTAGTATCAGTTCGTTCAGCTTTATTTTTGCATCAACTGCCTCGAATTCCTTTGAAGTTTGATGTTTGTAGCACGCTCTAATGCAACTGATTGTGGAGGCTCCTCGTTCTACGGTATTGCTGTCTTTACTTAAGTTCATGCAGATAGTTTCAAGATCGTCGGTGGCAGTGTTATTCTGCCTATTCAACCCCGCCAGGAAGAAATTCCTGCATAAAGGTCGCAACACTCTTATAGCTAATTTTTAAAATTTGCTTAGTAACTTTATTTATGAATGAGCTAGTGGCCCACTTCACAACTGCGAAATGGAAGTCCAGATGTAGGAATTTACGTCTGCATAAGAAATAATCATCAGATTATCTCCATTTTTATATCTGCTTCGCCGAAACAAATAAAAATTCATGCGTCCCTAAATTCTCAGCCTGATTCCTGCTAGACTCCCACGCTTCATATAACGTACCATAAAGCATTGGTTGTAACTTGTTTTAACTGTGGTATTCGCAGCATGCTCTCCCTGAAAGTAAAGACGAATGCATTTTCGAGATATCCACTCCCAAAATCTGATGAGAATCTGAATGTGTTGATAAATGGCCAATGACCATGCCGAAATGATAGAGAAAAGCTATCGGGTAAGTGGTAACTCGAAAGTTTAATTTATGAGTAGCAGAATTTTAGAATCGATATCTCAAAAGCGGTGCTAGTCTTCGGATTACTGCTTAGTCGGCAAGGTTTTGATACCTATGTGCTTGTATATTGAAATTGCAGGAATTGTTTTGAACTACGAGAAGAGTCAGTTGAATTCAGAAGTTAACCAGTGAGTGCAGCAGTTCTCATTAGGTAACATCATACGCCTCACTCACGCTCACTAACTTTAACTCAATAGGATATTCTGACTTCCCACGCAAATAATGTTCGTTTCGTTAGCTATTATATCAAGACAGGTTGAATGGTGCTACACGATGCACGTCATATAGTACAAAATTTACTTGAACAATCAGGTAAACTGAGCGATATTTAGATTCGCACTAAATTTTGTTGCTTAAGTAAGAGAAGTAGATGTGTCCCACCTCTTAGAAACGATGAATATAATACATTCAGATCCTTATTTATCTCATGCACATCATTCGCCCTAACTCTTAATTAGTTAAGGATGACCTTCCTGCATGTTGCCCTTTTTTCTTCCTTGGCGCAATCTTGCTTCCACGCTGCAAAATTAAGTTTTATTAAGCAAGTCGATAGTTTGCGATCTGCAGGATTTACGCGCTATTACCCAGCACTTCTGAAATGCTAGACATAAAAATCAAGAGCTCACTTGGGCACGCCGCCGTTCTTTCTTCTACAGTTAGGAAAATGATTGCTTTTGTACCGCATGTGTAATCTTGGCCCCATCGTCTGAAGAAGGCTGCAGGACGCAGTGGAATCAATGTAGCTTATTTAATGAGCCAAAATGTTGTGCAGTTCGCATGTCTAGATTAACAACAGCATTAGACCTGAGTTAAGGAAGAGTTCGAGGGCATGTACTACCAATCACACTAGTAAATAGCCTGAAAGTGGCATCGGGGTGAGGAATAAGTTGCCCCTAACGAGATGTTGTACGAACGTTCGTTTACGCGAAAACAAAAATAGCTTTAAAATTACACCGACGTCTCATATGTACACCCATTGAAATGATTATAGATGCGCTGCAGTTTTCTGTAACACTACCGTTATCTCCATGCACGCTGATCGGCCCATGCGCGAAATAAGTGAAGCGTTTTAGAGAAGAAATGTGATTCGTCGACAGTTGCTGACTTGTCCGTGCAATCTTCTATTTGATTGACATACACTGATTTGTGACTGTGGCTATTAGTTTTGTTTATTGGAAGTGTTGTTTCTCTTATTTTTGATGTGAAGCTTCACCTCAGAATATGTAAAGTTGAAAGACAAAGCTTGTCCAGTCGATTTTTTTTTTCTGAGTCCTCGTATTTCCAGGTGCTGCTACAATGGATAAGTTCCAAATGACTCGATTCATCATCGTTGTAGAGTTGATAAGACTACTTATCGCAGAAAATTGGCAGCAGCCTCTCCTGTCAACAGCAAACAACAATGCCCGTAATATTTCTTGAGCTTACCCCACAATGTCTGACAGACGCCAAAGGTACAATGGGGGCGTTATCAGCATTACGAGACTATTAGCTTTCCCCCTAGCACCTATAGTAATATTGGTGAACCGCTTTCCTTGTGACTTCCGCTCTTTGCATAATAACGCATGGCGCCACGAAACAAGTGAAAACGGAAGCAAGTGCGGTGTTCCCTGGCGCGTGTCTCTGCCAGGGTTGACTCATCCACGTTACGTTCAATTTTGCGCCAGTAAATATATCAACCACCTAGCCACCAACGCACATTTCTACCGCGGCTTATCTGTAATTACAATCTTCCAGTGCAGTATGGCGTACAATGGCGTCACGTGTGTGCCTTCTCCTTTCCCTCCATGTGCTACCGCAGGATGGATGCTCTAACGCGAAAGAAAGATAGCGTAGGATAGCTCGGAGAACCAGCTGGTGCACGTTAATGAGAGTGGTGCCTTGAGCTTCTGATGTAGGGATTACGAATGCGTTCTTTTCAAAGCAAAGCTTTGCTACGTGAACAATCCCGGACTTTGCTGACCGTGGCTACTGCTATATGGCCCAACGTCGCAAACAAACGTCAGCAGTCATGTAACAAATTGGCTTATATATAACCAAATTTATATTTTCCCTAAATATGTGCTGGTTGCCGGCTCTGTTATCCGCAGAAATACGCAGTGAAACAGCAGCCGCCTCCTAAATATCCTCAATGTAACTGTTGCCCGCCTTCGAGGGCTTAATTTCCTTAATGAAGCAAAGCATTCTATGCTAAATTTACTGGTGTTCGGTGCTTTTGCTTGGTCGGTTTTTAGCTGAATAGTCCAGGTCATCTTTGCGGATGGTGCAATCGCAAACCAGGGATGTGCTGCATATGGGGTGATGAAAAGTGGGGCGCTACCGTAAACAGTGCAGTCGGCGGCCATGTGGATCACATGGGTCGCAAGTTGGGAGAGTTTTTACGTCTTGTCGATTTGCCCGACAGCAAAGACCCGTTATCGTTGTCCTAATTTCTATAGTGTAAAACGTGCTGCAAAATAGGACCAATATTATAGCGTTACATTAACCGCCACGAAATCCTTGCGTCCCGCAATCTCCGGCTTGTGCGTTGGATCTGCATGATTCTTTCCCGATTTTCAATGTGGATGAGCCGCGTATTCACTGACATTCTTGTGAGAATAAAACGTGCCAACCTGCGTGTTTTGTATAGCCTGAATGTGATAGCCTGAAGGGCCCCGCGCCGCAAAAAAAACCTGGTGTCGTTACTTCGCATCGACCATCGTTTGAGGAAAAATTATTCCAGATCACAACGCCACAGGCGTTCTTTGTGGCGCCGAGGCGTTACTCAACTAATTGGATTTCTCTATATCATACGCGTCCTAGAAATCGTGAGGTACAATCTAAACTCAACTAACAGACATGACGTCATCGGATTGTAATTGTAATATACCAGAAAACATAATTCTGTTTCGCACATCCTGCTGCAATGCACTGAATTTGACGCTAATAGGAAAAAGTAGTTTCCATTACCACACCGCCAACAAATTCCCCTTCATCCTCTAATGATCATAGGTATGGAACCGCTCTTTAAAATACATCCTTGTTCGCATTTTTAAAAAATGTACATAGTTTTTATGTCATATTACCAGGAAATCCGTAGCACGGCCTCTTAACTGAGGTTTCTGCTGCGATAACTGCATTAAAAGAAAGCACCTGCCTCCCAGCCTTCGAGCTCAAAGGCATCCCGGAGGCTTAGGGAATATTTTCATCTTTTTGCATTTTGGCTCCATGATCACTTACCACGCGTACTATATCCATAGACAACTATATGTATCACTATCATAATTTCATATCATAGATCATTTTACACTTCTATGATAGGGATTGATTTTAGGCCACTTTACAGCCATGTCACATCCCACCATCGCAACTCACAAATCAGCGCTTAACACAACATTATCAGTCATGGCACTCTTTGGCCATACTTGGTCCTTGCGCCACTAAACAAAACACATTCATTCATTCATAATTCTGTTTCGCAGAAACTCAAACAACAGCCCTTTTTCCGGCATTTCTAGCGTTCATAGAGTAACACGGCCATCTCGGTTCCTTGCAACACCACCTTCCAGATGGCGCTCGCCTCCGCGCATCCGCGACCTACGCGAGAGGCCGCGTTTATGCCAAAAAGCTCGCCCGCTCGCCATCGTGCACAGCGTTCGCCGCCAGCGTTTCCCGGTAAATATTGGGGTTACATGAACTTCAGTTGCTGGGAAGCGTGAGGAACAGTGAGGGACCTTTGAATGCAATCGCGTTCCACTCTTAAAGGCGAAGCTTACGCGTCGTCCAACTTTTTTTTATGAGAAAGCTTAGTCACGCATTCTTGCATGAGGCTCCGGGTAGCCTGGTATTTTGCGCCTTTAGGCGACCGCTTTGTTAGTGTGTTTATATTGATGTAGTGCTGCAATCGCGCTAGCGCACACATAATGACGTTGCCCTAACATTACCTGGCATGCAAAAGCACCCCCTGTACCCTAAATAAAATAGAAATTTCAAAAACAATGATCATAGTACCTGAAAAAACACGCGAGATATGCAATGAGTTCCCTCTTCCCCCGCGTTGTCATAATGCTCGCGCAAGAATAGACAGTGTCCTAGACTAATCCAGTAAACGCTATCTGCGGTCCTCTGTAAAACCCTTGGTCCTAATGGGATGAAGAATACACCTTTGAATAAATGAAAAAAGAAGAGCTTCACCCCGTTTGTGTACTTTCGCAAGCTTAAGTGAAGCACCCTTGTTTCCCGCATCTTCAGGAATGCAAGCAGAACACCATGCCTCTTCGATGCAATATAGAATGTGGGGTTCCTAACTTACTTCGCAAAAAACGGGTTATGCGGGTGGCGGGGGACATCGGCGGACCTAAAGTACATTGATCGGACGGCCCAGGGATTGTTAGCAAAGGTCAAAGCACCAGAATACAGCCTAAAGCTTACGTCACAGCTTTTAAGGACAATAAAGCTACAGTCTCCGTGAGGCGAGAAGTGCCACGAATCTTCTCGATATATAGGGCACGTTCACGCTGTACACTATAGCATCGTGCAGCCCGCAAACAAAGCCCGGGTTTCGCGAGATAAGGCGCGCAATCTCGCCAGCGCCGGCGGAGAGAGAATGACCAAGACAAGGCGCTGGCCTGCCCGTGTACATAGCTGCTTCGACCGAGCTGTTTTCGCGATAAAGCGGACAGCGACATTTTACCGCGCCCCTCTCTCGTGAGGATCCTGTCGAACGCACTTTTATACCCAATGTCGACGCGAGACCTCCAGATTCTCTGACAAATAGCTTTCGACGCGCCTGGCGCTGCAGGCAGGCCTTTTTTGTTTTTCTCCGAGGGGATCCCCCACGCTGCCCGATAAGGTAACACTGATGGATGGGCACCGTCGTCTGTGCACTCTCCCTGACTCTGCCTTACGTTCAGCCCTGGAATATGTTACGTGCAGGTGTAAACGAATGAAAAGGTATAGCAAACTGTGGTGCGGCCGATGGGTGGGAGACGCTTCAACGTTGTGTTTTGTATAGGCACAGAAAAAAACAATCTTTTTTGTTTTCTCCGCAGAGAACAAAAGCGCGTTAAACTACTCCACACGCTGAACCAGAAATAAGCAGAAGGCATCAGGTGAATGAAGACAAGTAAAAGGAGAACGTCTTCTTTGTTGCACTATAACATGGACTTCTTTGCGGATTTCATTTTCGCTCACGACGTAAGCAGGACAGCTGCCACGTGACTTAATACTGAGAGCGAGTGGTGCTATTTACCTTACACTTTATGCGCAGCGGAAATACTTAATACAGAAACAGCCTCTTGCTCTGCGTAACACATTTTCATTTGCCTTACAGTCAGTAAATATGCGGTAAAGAAACCACCGTTACGCTAAATAAAGTAATCCTGGAGACATTAGCTAGTTAATTAAAAAAAACACACTTTGTCTTTCATTACCCGTCTGATATGAAAGAAGATGAATGATTATCGGTAAACATTATTTCCAATCAGATAGCACTGTAGCTGACTTGAAACAAGAAATCTCAGGTGTTCCCGCTGCACTTGTGGGAGACGGTTATTGCATGTTTAGCGGAATAGAGAATGTGGCCAGTCCTTGGGTAATCATATTAAAAAGGCACTCCATACACTCAGACAAACGCGCAAGGAAAAGAGTCACGCTACAAAATATTAAAAGTGCGAGGAAATATCGCCGTCCAAGCTGAAAGTGGTGTAACTTTAATGGCGCGACTCTTTATTGGCACTGCAGTACCACCTGTGTAACGTCATTACAAGTTCTACAGGGCGTGTTACAGCTTTTAAGAGTGCGATAAATATTGGCGCACTCATAAGTCGCGTCCGCGTCAGGCGGACCCCCGTAAAGTTAGAGGAACGTCCCAGAAGATAGGCTGCAACGCTAAACCTTGCAATCGCAGTCAGTCCTTTGTCCTTCGGGCTGAACTGCGAATGTTGTTTGCTTCATGCATCAGTGCTTGCTTTTACGAAGATTACTCAGTCTGTTTTGAAATAGAAGTTTGAGGCGATTTTCTCCGCCAAAAAACAATCCAAGTACATTTTGAAGCAAATGTCCTGCTGGTAGTTTTCTTCAACAACCTACAAAATGATTTAGTAACGTTTACAGGTTATGTGGCTCTCTCAATTTATCTTGTGCTATAAATTTCTGACACCATTGACAGAGTCTACGAGGTAAGAAAATCCAGAACACCTGTAAGGGGGAGTGTATTATTATACGTATGCTAAATGTCCCCGTTACACGACCTCGCGGTTTTCGACGAGCCACCAAAAGCTGAAAAAGGAGAAGCGGACCAATCGAAGACACCACTGGCTCAACGCCTACTGTATAGCACAAGGGTGGTGCACTCATGCATTACAAGCGCCAAGCGCACAGTAAGAAGGGCAAGACGCATCTTCCCCTTCTTACAAGAGCATTATCTGAATATACACAGCTAGCAATAACATAAATTTCACAAGTTGTCAGAAATACCCATTTAAACACAACCACAAATGACAGTGCACTGACGAGTACGGGATTTTGTGGGCCTCACACTTGTTAAAACAACTAATAAGGAATACAGATTCGATATAGCTTGTTATTGTTATAAATCTTGATATAACCATACTGATTCACATATTCCTGTGCTCGAAGAAAACATAGCTCATATAGGTAAATTACGTGGATTTCACGTAAAGCTATTTCAATCTGTTTCTATTTCATTTCAGCCATTATTCTTTTGCGATTAGCCTAACAATTTCACAAAGTGCCCACTTACCCTGTCTTTGACGCGACGTGAAAAAGCCGCTACAACTCACCACATTAAAGTGACATGTACCCACTAATGTAACATCGTGTTAAAGAAAATTGCACTTTTTTAATTGCCGAAGACTGGCCCTTTACGAAATGTATAGAAGATAGCAGCCGTCGATAGCTCTGGCGCAGGCTTCTCGGGGCCGCCGGAGAGAATGTATTTCTTTGCGTATAATACAAACACTTTCGTGGCAGTTCACAAACTAGTCAGAAATTTACAGAAGAATAAAAATGGGTTAGAGTGCATACCGCAAGCATTGCCAAATTATGACTGGAAGCTTATCACTGTCGTTCAAACTGAAATGTACAATCATTGTATTCTACTACTGCTATCACACGAGGCAGAAATTTTGAGGTAAACAATGAAGCTCGAAAACAAGTTGAGGACAGTGACAACACCGATGGAGCAAGAAAGGTTAGGGGCAAAGTTAAGGGAGAAGAATAGAGCGGTGTCGACCAGAACAAGCAAATATAGTCGATATTATATTTGACATTAGGACAAAGAAAGTAGAGCTAGGGTGACTCTGCAATGCGTAGGGCAGATAACCGGTGAACCATCTGAATCAGAATCTGAGTTACAGGACGGATGCCAAGAGAAGGGAAGTGCCGTCGAGGACAGCACAAAATTAGGTTAGGTAATAAACTTATGAAATTTGCAGATGCAAGCTGCAGTCAGCTAGTGCAAGACAGCGATCATTACAGAACAGTGGGAGGGGCCTTTGTCCTGCAGTAGACATAAAACTAGGTTAATTATGATCATGATAATGTTGTCTATCTCTTTCGGCACGAATGCGACATCACTTTGCCAACTCTTTACTGACGATTCGTTTTAGGGGCATTACAAATGCGAAGCACTTCTTCGCCTAGTAGGAGTGAAGGTCAAACGCGAGGCCATCCAAGGTCACCGTGTTTGTCGCCAACGCGCCCGCACGTCCATGGGCCCGCTCACCAACTGCTCCTGGCTCGGCCCTTTCACGCATTGCTCCACTCGCCGGTACGGGCTTGCGCGGCAAGAAATAGTCGTGGCTTGCTTGCGCTAGCTGCGTTTATTGTGCCCCTGTACTTAGGTTTAGGTGTCCATTAAATAATCCATGGCGCTCCAAATTTCCCGAGTCCCCCACTACAGCGTGCCTCATAATCATATTCGTGGTTTCGGCACGTAAAATGTCACAATTTTTTTTTATTCTAGGCAATGCCAAAGGGGGCGTCCGCACCAAGTGTCCAAGACGTGTCACTCAACCACCTTAGTTTTTGGTTAGAAAACACACCGGTAATTGTTACATGGCTCACAGTCTCTTCCTAAAATATTCGTACGGAACAACTATTGTGCCACCTGACGTGCTTTCAAAGCTGGTTCAACTATGCGAAACATGCTCTGCAATGAAAATGATTAAATATGTTATTTTAGCGTCTCTTACTTCAAATCGTCGTGAACTGAACCTGCAAAAATACTACAATTTGTAAAGTGCTGATTGGGCAACTTTGATCTGAAAAAGACTTAGAAAAATTCCTACAAACCTTTAGTTATGATGTAGTTGTTTTTTCAGGCACAAATACTCTTTGTTTCGTTTTGGTTAGTTTATTACTTGATTGTCCCGCAGTATTATATTACACTGAATGAATTTAAGCGCCAGTAAAGTCGAGGAATTTTTTAAAAATATTTTGCCAAACAAGCAAGAAATTTTCCTTTTGGTCCTCTTTATCTATGATTGTCGCAATGAAATTCTCCTCGTAAAATAATTACACAAGGTGCATAAAAAAGAGCTGCTTATTGTCGTTCGACTTTCATCATCTCATTTTGATTTGGGTTTAGCGAAATCAGAATTTTACGACCTGACCTCTGCCACATTGCCACGATCGACAATTTTTGTGCTCCTGCTTTACGGCAAAGCACAGTGGCTGTCTTGCTTACGTCGTTGGCACGTGCACGTTGGTAGGGTAACTTGACCTCCACATGTGCGTGAAGACTCCATTGGTCTGCCCAGTCCCATCAACTATTACAAAAGCTATCTTCGTGTTGAATTTTTCAGCGTTTTTAAATTCTTGGACTCTTTCGAGCATACATTTAGAAGCTTGCAACGAAACTGGAGGTTTGTGTGAACCGAAATTCTATTGATTTGTTTGTTTGTTGATGTCAGGCCCCTGCCGATACAAATGCATAAAACAAAACTGGAATCCTTGTGCACGGTTTCTAAGAGTTCACAATCTAAAGCGGAAACCATTTAAACAAAGAGAAGGAGGCTGTACAGTTGCAAGGCGTAGGGAAGAGGAATGGAGGGGTCAATAAGCCACCCACCTTTCAATGTAATTGGATGCGTGTTTCCTGCAATCCCATTTAGATCCTCGGTGCCTGGAAGCTTGACGTCAATACATTCGACAATATTCTTCAGAAACTGGGTCACACAGAAACAGTTATTGGAAAAGTTGCTAATCATTCTTATGGCAACATAATGCCCTGATGGCTGTTGACGCTACACGTATTAAATTGCCTTGCATTTGAGGTTTTTATTACCCTTTTAACGTCAGAGGCGTTCCCGCCAGAAATGGGGAAATTCAAGATGACTTAGCTTGCCGCGTCGACGACAAGGCAGTGGAAGTTTAGTGGGTAACAACTTGCTTCTTTACATGACATCTAAAACTTTGGAGCTGTTCAGTAGCGTATCAGCGTTTCACAAAGCCGAAGGCCTGGCCTAGCTGGTAGCTCGTGGGCCAGACACAAATCGATAACTCGATAACTGTCACTTTTCATCGCCATGGGCTTTACAACAATGAATAATATAATTTATCACAGGAAAATATCACATATGGGATTACAACCCCTGCCATACCCAGAAACAGAACAGAGAACAGCCATCACGTACACCAAAGATATCAAAAGTGCAACTGGTTAGAAGAGTTCTATAATAAATGCCTTACAGTAATTGGTGTGGTTCTGTACATCAAAGTACAACAAGAGCAGAACATTTGAAAGGAGCCCATAGAATAAGCATTGTGCGCATGCCCGAGTGAGGGATACCGACTGGTTATAAAGCTTGCTGAAAGAGCCGTCAAATGATGTCTTGCATGACCCCACAGAATAGGATGGTTGTCTATGTGACGCCAACTAATGCCCTAGAAACTTTAAGGTGACGCTTTTGTTTCGATCAGCAGTGCGGGCAGATGGCGCCACGAACCCGGTGATAAATTTCCGAAGCGGTACGCAGAATTAACTAAACACCGAGCACATTGGGGTCACAATAAATATCAGGCCGTGCGTGGAATCTGGAAAGGAGTAATGGTGCTGACGCTAACGTGCGCAAATGTTATTCAGTGCTTGAAATGGGATGTCTTATCCGTCTTTGAAGTTAACCAAAGATCGGTAGCCCGGTTTGCTTTGGGAGTCAATGATAAAACCACAAATGAGGCAGTGCAGGATGACATGGGTTGAACCTCTTTTGAAGAGGGAGATGTGCAGAGCAAAATTATGTCTGAAGAAAGTGTCATGAACATGGATCCATAATATTGGGCAGCTAAAGTGCGCAGGTATCTGAACCAGAAAAGCGTGAACTCAGAAAGGAGGAAGAGGCCAAGAAAGTTTGCGACCTAGCAATGGGTATTATAAAGTGTACATTGACAACAAGAAGTCACCAGGATGAAAGCATGGTTGACAGGCAGTGAATTGGATTCAAAGATTTGGAAGAAAAAAAATTGAAGAAAAAGTCGGTACAATAGCACTAAAGGCAGTGCCTTGCTCTTGGTGGATCGAGCCGCATGCCTAAGGACAAAAACATACCGGAGCAAATACTCGCAGCAAGATAAGGCATGTGTATGCTGCACCGAAAATCCGGAGGCCATTCAGCATATACAAATGAAATACGAAGGGATCCACCCAGTGAGACTCATAGGTAATGTACAACTAGCAGAAGCGCTTGGACTTAAAGTGGACGGAAGCATCAGCCGGTCAGCCGTCGAGATAGGCAAGAGAGCTTTAGAGTATTGGCGGAAAAAAAAAATTACCGACGATTACGTTACTTCCTAATGCGAAATTTGAGCGCAGCAAATAAGCTATTTCACCTTTTCGATAGATTGAGGCAAAGAAATCGAGCAACACATGTATGCGCTATCACAGAATTTTTTTTTATTTTTCACACGTATTCCTTTAACAAAGACTCCACTAACAGTTCTTGACAGTCATGAAGGGAGCTTTGTGGTCGGAGAAATAGACTGATATATGTTCGACTTGGTACACCAATGCTTGATTCTCAAAGACGAGATCTATACAAGTGCCTCGCGAGGTTGTCACAGCCGTGGGACGCGTTACGAGCGAGAGGAACGGGATGTTCTCCAGCATAAGTGTTAGGAAATTGCTGTTTGTCTTTATGTCAACATTAAAGTCCCCCACTACTAACATCGGTGTGAATCGATGGACGGTTAATGCGAGTTGCAGGAAGTGCACGACGTCTTTCGTGAGTGCGGTAGCGGACTCACGAAAGCGGTATCAGTCGGTCGCTGCTAGCGCTGGGGGGCGGAGCTGGTTACGAGGCCGACGACAACGCCGACGATGACGCGAAACCCAGGAACGGACGCCAAAGAGCCATTTGTGTAGCCAGCCCTCCTCCACAGTCTCTCCTCCTCCCTTCCATCATCCTCCCTCGCCCGGAGAGCCGACAGCGCGCATGCGCGGCGGCGGAGCAGATTCGTCGGCGAGCTGGTTACGAGGCCGACGACAGCGCCGACGACGACGCGAAACCCAGGAACGGACGCCAAAGAGCTGCGCTCTCAAAAGAGGGAGGAGTTTGACACGAACGGATCTTCTACAATAATAGGTAGGGGCACCAGATCGATGGAGACGTTGGCATGCTGCGGCCGCGTTGGAATGCGTGCACTCTTGCTGTTCGCGTTCCAGCGTGGTCGTGCGCATGCATACCTCTGCTCAGCACGAAAGCTAGGGTTGTGCGCCGAACGCCATTTCCAGCAGTGGGAGGCAGTACGGTGCCAAGGCTCTGCTGCAAAGTCAATTAAAAGGAGCACGGGAATGCGTCCACCGCTCGCCTGTCTCGATATTTTTTTTATCAGCCAAAACCATTGCGAGCCCCTCGCGTCTCCGGAGGCTGTGCAACCCTGCACACGTGGGTGTCCGCTCCAGGGTGGACACGTGAGTGCGTGTGCCAGCCAAGTGCCAGTGCAGTCATCGTGGCCGTACATCCAAGGAAACCTGCTCAAGCGTGCTCTGGCACACTCTAAAATAATTTAGACCTCTAAAAGTGAAAAACGTCTAAATGTATTTATAAGTAACACCCTTAGCGTGTTGGTAATATAAATCATACCCTAAGGATGCAAAAAACGAGAAGGACGTTAACTGAGGGGCCCGCGAAGGTTGTGGGATCGTTCCGCAACCGCGGCTTGTTGTTTTTTCATCCATTTTCATTTCCATTTATTTATCCTTTCTTCATTCTATTTATTAAGCACAAGGAATTTCCCCCATGTTGTCCTAGCTGTCAGAGTTTGTTGGCTTATGAAATGACCCTAAGGGTGCAATTTACAGAGACATTTACACGCTTTTTCAATTATAATGGTGTAAATTATTTTTTTTTATTTTCAAGTGTACATTGTTCGGGAGCACGAAGCCTGCTTCGCCATGGATATAACTTCGTTTTCAATAAATGTTGTCACTGCGGGAAAACCACCTTTCTGTGTGTTTATCATACCTAAATCGCGGTTTCTTAATCACCTTCACTCCCATATGCTGCATCAATTCCAGCAAACACGCCCGCTAGGTACAACAGTTTTACTCCTCTTGTCACCCTCAACAGTGAACGAAAGAACCGATACTTACTCTCCCTAAAAGGCCGGTGTCCTTAATTCGTGTGGCTCGTTGCGGGAAATTCGACCGCCGCTTACGTGAGGTCCGCAAACGCAAGTCGGTCTTCGCCCAACACTACTGTGACTACGTGCTCACGCGAGTGAAATTAGTTTCCCCACAACACAGTCCTGGCACTCCCAAATGGTGAAGCAGACTCCACTATACATCTGCGCAGGTTTATTTTTCAGGCGCGGCTGCGCTTGATGCACTTGCGCTCCGTGGAGCGCGAAGGCCCTAGACGGCTTTCGGTTTCGCTCACTGACGTAGCCCGCACAATCGAACGAGCCCTTTTGCATCCTCAATGTGGCAGCAGCACGTTCGTGATCTCAGAGAACTTCCGGTCAGCCATTTCTGAAATCTGAAAGTCCAGTTAGCCAAGAAAAATAAGTGTTTTGTAGCGTAGTACACTGTAGGCACATATTCTTTATGATTTCAGATATAAAGAAAGTGTGCCATGCGTCGAACTCATGTATGAGCTATTGCTTTGTTCAACTTAACAATACAATTCACTTGTCAAACACTATAACTCCTTAACAACTCTGGTGCCAGCTAGTGGGTCCTATAAATTTATAGGCTATTGCAACGTGTTCTTGCGAATGGCTTAAGTGGAAATGTTGCAGCAACTCTACATGAGTGCGTTAATATCTATGCCCGCAGATATTCAACACTTTTCTTCTGTACATAACAGTTTTACGAGTCAAAATTGTCGTAGGCTTAACTGGAAGTCTTCCAGAAACTCTGTTTTTAAGCATGAAAATGGTAGTAGGAGCGCGTTAAAATCTAAGCCCGCAGATTTTCAACAATTTTCCTCTGTACATAAGAATTTTACGGGTCAATATTGTCGTAGGTTATACGACAAATTTTATGTATTGCTCCTAAGGCCTAATGCGCATGTATTTTATCTCAAAACTTAAAATAAACTCTCCGCATATTGGGAGAACTTACCAGCACGATTTGTGTTTCGGCGCTGCAGGCTCATCAGGCCCGTGACCGGAAGTTTCTTAGGGCCGCTCTCTCGCGAATGAAACCGTCTTATATGTGGCCGAGCCTGTACAAAGTCACAAAATAAAAATACTGCGTGTTTTCTCAAATGCATCAGCCTATGCGATAGCTTTTGACGAAATGAACGCCAGTCGCTTAAATGCGTGTGTTCGCGTTTGCTGTCACCTTTTGCTTTGTCTTTCTTTCAATCTTTTATTCCCATTTCTCTCTCCCCCAGTGAAGAGTAGCCAACTGGGGTCAGTAGTGTTAACCTCCGGGCAAATTAGCTCATCCTTTCTCTCTCTCTCTCTTTGAGCTAGTTCTGTCCGAGAACTTAATCTTTTGGTAGCAACTATCCTCTTTCCGCCATTTTGAAGAAGTAAATGCTATAAATGTGCACTAAACTGCAATGTACTTCGAGTCCAGTATTTACGAATGTCGAAAAAGAAACCTATTACGGAAAAGTAATAAACGTATTAACAGCAATACATTTCACGACCCATTGTGAGTTTGTGTCCATAAAAATTATTCGTACACTCATGTGCTGCTAAACCAGTTATTTCAAATGTACTTTGTAAGGTTTTCTTAATTTATATTTGGATTGGTTATTGGACCTAGAATGTAAGAACATGTGCACAGCCCTGCTCAGGTAAGAATGCTGGCCGCATAATTGAAAAGTTCTGCACAGAATTACTGTGCAGCCACAGTGGTATTTTGTGGTGGGAATGACGTTGTTGGAGAGCAGAGACCAAAAGGAGGAAATGGAACGCATGCTCGGCAGCCTATAGGAAAGAGCATGCAACGTTGCAGCGATTCGGAGCTCGCGTTGCTCCATGCGGTGCGGCCAAGAAAAAAGATAGGGAAAGCAAAGTGCAAATACAGACATAGGGAAAGAAAGACATAAATAATCAAAGGAAGAAGCAATAAAAAAGTAAGAAAAGCAAAAACAATGAATGGGCAGTAAAAATAAGGAACTAAGCAAAAAAAAGAAACCAAAGGAAGAACGCGCCCATCACAGGGTTTTGAATTTTCTACAGCGTTTTCACGGTGGTAGAAAAAAGAAAAGTGGGAAAAGAAAGAAAACACGTTATTCTACTAATTTCGCACGAAGCAACCGTTGCAATTTCTGCCGCGCTTGAAAGCATCGGCAAATCTTTTGTATGCGTCTAGTCGAATGGGCGAGTTTAGCTACCTTCCCAAAAAAAGCATCGCCTGGTTTTGTCCAACTTTCGCAAGTTCGGCCCTTACTTTTCTCGCCCTCAAGCTCAAGTTATATCGCATTCACACGCGTTTTCCAGTAGAAAGTGAGCTTATGCCTGAACGCCTGCTCAATAGGCCGGTGAAGATTAATAAGGGAGTGTGAATATTCGAAATTTCGGTTATGAATCACAGACTGCTTCCTGTTCGACCATCAAGAGAACAGAGTGGTGTGCTAGTTGGTACCGCATAACTTGAGGCAAAGCGCAATAAAGGACGACGACAACACAAGGGAACGAAGACAACGTGCCGTGTCTTCATTCCCTTCTGTTGTCGTCGTGCTTTCTGGAGCCTTGCCTCAAGTTATTGGGCCATGTTTGGTTTCCTTTGAGACGTTGTGCTGCGCTGCAAATACTTTGACGAGCATTACTCTTTTACAAAATCCGTCTGATTACATGCCGTTCTTTTGTTTCTTTTCTTTTATTTCTCAACATGTATTCCACGGCAGAAATAGCTTGCCATTTGCTAACAATCGGCTAGCCGATAGCTGATAGCACATAAGTGCCCATTGAAGATAGTTCATAGGGCAAGAAAACGTAAAACTCTCAGAGCAATTTCCCGTGGTAGTACGTTCCATTACTATCACTGTCATGGCGCATCAGATAAGGTTCGTTCCTTTGGTAGGCAAATCATTTATTACCGAGCTGACACCCCTAAAGGTCACATCATTTTTTTTTACGAAATTACAAATATTCGGTATTCGATTCGACATTGAAACATCGCTTAGGTCAAATATTCATCATAAAATTGATATAAAAAATGTTGCAAATCAAAACTCCTAAACATTTATGACAGAATCAGATGGCGGTACCACAGTAAACAGTTTTCAATGTTTCGAGAAACTTGCGTCGTTTAAAACATTTGGAGCCCTCCATGCGAAGTATGATCACTAACGCCGACGCTGACCTAAGACCTAATCGTTGCTCACCCATGACGTTTTTATTAGGCCATGGCCTTCGCATACATTAAGTTATGGGGCAACACGAATATGAGCGGCTCTTAAAAGAAACTCCTCCGATAGCGGTCTTGAGAGACCGCTATCGGACGAGCTATAGCATCTCTCCAAGCCACTGGGCTGGACGCTCGGCTTTAGAGATGCCACAACTCTGTGAATTTGTATATACTCATCTCTTCCTTATAGGACCATCATTCATCAGCTCTTTCCCTCCGCGTCTCTCTTCCCCAGTGTATAGTAGCAGGCCTGAGCAAGTTATAGCTTAGGCCGACCTCTCTGCCTTTCTATAAATAAATTTCTCTCTCTCTCTACACGAATATTATTGTCTGAGTAACCTTATTACTCCGGTTTGCGATGATTGATTATATACAAGATAAATTGGGCAAGTTTTGCTTCTTTCTATTATATCTTATTTCTAAAGACGGTGGGTTGTGCAAAGCAGCTTAAGTGCGGCTCCAAATAACCGGAAATTTTGCAAATAACACCAACTTGCCAATGTTTCTCGCGACGCGAAGTGTACACAGCGGCCTGAAAAGAATAAAAATGAAGAGAAAGTGCCGGAGAAGATGGGAAATAATTCACAGAAAAAAAGAGGAATGGAAAGTGGGTGTTTAAAAAGAATGCGAGGCATGCTTGCATTTTCGCAGCGCCGTACACCGAAGAATTCGGAAATCGAATGCACGTTCGGTTAGAGCCCCCACCTCGAGAGCTGAGGCACGTGTCTTCAAGTACCAGGGGATTCGTTTGGTAATGTTGAAGACGAAAATTGCGGCAGGAATCCCGAGCGCAGGATCTCCCGTACAAGGTAGGCATATACACGAAGTCAAAGAAGCAGACCAACGGTAGTTGTTTAGCCGCCATTGAAGCCAGTCTTTGAGATGATTCGGAAAAACGGACATCGTCTGGTTTGTGCCAGGAATCTTCGCGACCGTGTGTAGCGATTCGCGTGCCTGTGCTACCGAACACCGACGTAAATGCTCACTTCTTGGCGCACGAGCTATTTGAAAAGCAAAATCGGCTGCATCTGTCCGCATTCGCCGGGAAAACAAAGGGGGCGGGGGATATCCCGGAGAAAACAAATTTGCGGCCCCAACTTCCCACGTGGAATGGCAAATGAACCTATTAGGTGAAGATGCCTTTGAGTTGGAGCGATAAGAGGACTTTTGGAATGTTGCGTTCCTACAAATGAGTAGAGCCCATGGGTGTCTTTTTCGCTCCTTTATCTTCCCGCGCCCCGAAAGGAATTTGTTTTGCCAACTAAAACTACGGTTAGATCTTTGCTAGAATGCTAGAAATCTCGTAGAACATTTAACCGGTCGTTCATGCTCCCTCAGATGGCTCAGAGCTGAAGTCCCGCATCGGCTGCTCGGGATCAGGCAAAAATGAATACCTGCGTGCCACAATACCTTAACAGAACTTCACAATTAGTTTGGCATTCGTATTGTTTAGCTGCAAGGTTGATTTCTAAACTCAAAGGACTTGACTATGTGGGATCTTCCAGCATTCTTGATAGCTCAAGTCTATTTGCACAAATGGCTTTCGAAAGTGTGGGTACTTATAGCTGTCAAAAGAGTGTAGATACGAATGAGCGTAGCTGAGTTCGCTAACGTGGAAATGGTACAGTAAATAATGAACGCGAACGTACAGAAACGCAGCCTTACTTAAAAGGCTGCAATACGAGGTGCAGAGTCTGCATTATATTCTGTATCATATATTTCACGGAGCTATAGTTAAAATAAGGAGGAATTTGTGGAATTGAGCATTGAGCCATTTCCTTAATTTCACATGCTATAACTGAATAAACAATTGCATGCCACACTTTTTGTGAGTGAAATAATAAATGACGAACAGTTAACACCAAGAGAGCCTATAAATGCAACTAACAAATGCTGGACTGTGCGATATGCTTATCAGAATAAGCCTTTGTGGAAAACAAAGCAAGAAGAGCAATGCTTGCCCTAATTATTTTTTTTTCAGAGAAGAAAAAAGTTAAACATTAGAAGAACTCTGATTCTGTTCCTAAGAAACGCGGGAAGGGTGGAAGAGAAACAGCGGCATTCTGTCCTTGTTGGTCATAATGCAGTAAATATTTCTTCAAGTAATAACAGTTCGGTGTCATTCTCAAATCTCTTGTTTTGCAAAGTACTTGTCTTTGCTTCAAGAAACAAAGTTTTTTTAATACATAAAATATAGAACTAAACTTAAAGCGCTCGCATATATCTTGGCGTAGAGGAACAGTATTTGAAGCATGACTTCTGTGAATGTTTTACTGGAGTTGGTAAAGGTACAAACAATAAAGGTCAGGGAATTTAGACGTTCGAGGAACCACTATTTTGTAGGTAATATGAAGAGACTGGGCATCTAAATATGTGCACTTCAAACTTGTATGGCCGGTATAATAGTAGCAAGTAAACTTTGCTATAAAAGAGGGCAATTACTCTGCACTGGTCGCTATTCCTGGTAAATCTGTTTCACGCATATAGAAACATGTAGAAGAGTGTGGAAGGCAACGAGTTTTATGAGGTCTCCAGTTAATGCCCAAGTTCAAGTCTGACATTCAAATTGTTTATTAATCATGGCAAACACAATAGGAACGTCTCCAACGCTGCTTGGACCCGTAGCCATAGCTTACTCATGGGTCCAAAAAGTAAAGCACAATAATGCAGACCGTTAATTACGTATAATATACCAACATAAAACAGCGGGGAGAGGAAAATTTACACGAGCAGAAATGTGAAAGAAAAATAATGCATAACAAGGAGCAGTTTCATCAATTCAAGAGAACATCTTATATATTGACATTATACGGTAAAATTGGATGCACACAACAGGCAGAATATATTTAAGACAAAAAATGCATATGCATGAAGAACTGTTGCACTGCAGTAGCAAACGTTCTAGCATATCTTATGTGGTGCGGAAGGGTGGTCCATATTTTTTCCCGGATAAAAGAGAGCCGTCTTTGTCCATATACATTGCATGTAGGCGGGAGGTTGATATTAGCAAGTGTTACATTTCTAGTAGCTCGACATGATATATAAAATATGGATATATGAAAGAGGTGGTTATATCTCACGATACTGTTTACAGCAGTTGCTGCTTTTTTTGCAGGCGCAGTGAATCGAAGGTTAGTATCTGTAGGTCGTCGAATACAGGCTTGCGGGGGGGACCCCGCTTAGAATGAGTTAATATGACGGTTTATTCATTATGACGGTTTCTCTATTTTTTGGATCGGTCCGAGATAACTACTATAAGTCCATCCACATGGCTCGAGAGAGTATGAAACGCAGCTATGAATAAAAGAGAAATATAATATTCGTAATGTATTTTTGTCAAAGAAGTCACGAGCCAGTATCAGTTTATAGCACCCTGAAGTCATCTTCGCCCCCACCACTAATAAATAATTTTGCCAGTGCAGGTGCCTATCCAAAACTACGCCAAGATGCCTAAAAGAATGTGTATATTCTAGTACGTATTGTCAATGCTAATGCGCACACTGCTAAGGTCTACATGTTTATACGGGAGAGAAATATAGTACATTTTTTTCTCAAAACAGTTACGGAAACTTTGTTTGCTGAGAACCATTCGGAGATGCTTGCCAAATCTAAGTTTAATTTATACTGTTTTTCCTTGATGTTATCTCCGTAACTATTACAGCGGGGTCATCTGCATATATCAACATATCTCCAAAGTGTAGTGCACGCGGAAGCTCAGAAACATAAAAAGAAAAGCAAGGTCCCAAAACTGACCCCTGGGGCACACCTTCATGCGTAAGTGGTGGTGACGACGAGATATTATTCATTACTACTATTTGACGACGTTCATTAAAGCAACTAGGAAACAAGCTGAAGACATGCCCTCTAAGGAAAGTAGCATGAATACTTCTCTCTAACAATTTTGGCAGTGGCAAAAGAGCGCAACTTCAGAGCACATGTCAGGTCACGTCTTTCCTCGCGCGCTTGGACGCCTGTATAGGGCATGTTTCCGCTGCAAGCTAGCAAGCGCTCGCGTGGCTCAGTGGTAGAGAAGCGGGCCCGGGTTGAATCCCGGCGGGAACTATTTTACTTTTATGGTTCCCGGCGAGAGCTGCGACGGTCACTGGCGGCGGCAGTGGACATCATGAGCAACCGAAACGGCTAGTGGAACGAGGCCATAACAGCTCACACTCTTGAAGTACGCCAAATTAATTTCTACGAATTCCCATGCATTGGAGATTACACCATCGAAGAAAAGAAACACCACATCAAGAAACAATGAAACAGCACTGCAAATCAAAGTTATGAGGTTTGCCAGAACAGTAAGGTGTATGAAAGTGTAGCGTCGTAGAAAGCTCCGAAATAATTTCCACCACGTCGTGTTTTATGCGAAGCATATTACGAGGGCTCAACCCAGCTCCTCAGGCGCGGCGGTGACCATGAAATCACGTGACACCGTGACGTCACGACAGAGGAGAACCGGCGCTCCAACTCCCGCCGTCGCTCGCGGCGTCGCGCCCCGCATCGGACGCGGTGCGCGTCGAGCAACGCAGCGTTCGGCGCGACAACGAAATGTGCGCCTGAGCAAGCGCCGCACGCCTGAGCCGACGTTATGCGAAGCATATTACGAGGGCTCAACCCAGCTCCTCAGGCGCGGCGGTGACCATGAAATCACGTGACACCGTGACGTCACGACAGAGGAGAACCGGCGCTCCAACTCCCGCCGTCGCTCGCGGCGTCGCGCCCCGCATCGGACGCGGTGCGCGTCGAGCAACGCAGCGTTCGGCGCGACAAGGAAATGTGCGCCTGAGCAAGCGCCGCACGCCTGAGCCGACGCCGACGACACCGGCTTTTCTGCGACACGAGCTCCTTAACGCTGTCCCTTTAAAATAAAGGCTAGTATGCTTCGCATCCTGGGCTTAACCTTAGCTAAGCCACAGCCATTTTTTTTTTGCATGTACGTAAATAATAGTTGACGAGCATTTTCGCATCCTGTCCACATTGCATCGCAGCCGCTGTGTTCGAGGGGTCGAACCCCTGACCTCATGCTCAGCTGCAGAACGTCATGGTCGCAGACCCACGCAGACGGGTAAGCATTGTAGCACAGTCAAAAAAAAAAAGACGTGAGTAACGTCGAAACCAGGTGAAATGTTTTTGTTACATCATGGTTGTTGTGCCTAATCTCCAGATATCGATGTATCGAGGAATGGAAGATTTTGGACAAGGAACAAAGAACTAAAGAGACGCTCCAAATAATTTTTGCCACCTAAAATTAAAAAAAACACACATTAGGGATTAAGTGGAACAGAATACTTATTCGGCTTGTCAGAAGTCTTCCTTTCTCCTGGAACCCAAATCGCGGTGACCGACTTCACCTGCTGGCGCGGAAAATTGAATATCTCGAGTCTTCACTCCAGAAGTGAAAGTAAATGTACGCCACAAAAAAATTTTAATACTCGGAAAAGAGCGTCACCGATTACACAAGAAAACGATAGCGCGCTTGCAGTGAACTTGTACATTTTGATACCGCATTTCAAAGCTCCTCTGACAGTTTTATTAGACAAAGTCGAAATGAAAGAATTAAAAAAAAATCATGGGCAGTTTCGCCTGGAGGGCGAAGCACTAACCGTGGTAGCAATGTTTTCCGTTGCTCTTGAAGTACTCCGACTGAGTTGTAAAAAAATACGCAGCTTTGACTAACGCGCATGCGCCACAAGCTGGTGAGCCTAGATTAGGGGTCCCTTTAAAAAATACAATAGTCCGTGTAGGGCCTGTTATAGCCTCGCGCAGAATTCACTACGGTGCTTGTAAAGAAATGCCTCACTGAAATTACATCTCTCAGATCGTGAACAATAGCAATGTTTGGCTAGATTATAATACTTTGAATATTTAAAATAAAAGGCATGCGCTTTGTGTGAAAGATTTGAAATGTTTTGCGCACTGCAATTTCTGAAAAAGATCGGCTGAAAAATTAAGTTATGAAAATAAAGCGTCACCTCAGAAACGGCGATGACTAAATGGTACACTATTTTTTTTTGAAGATACCGCATATGTAAACTTACGGAATGCATTTACATATACATACCGAAAATCACGGTGACGGCGAAAATTTACCAGGAGTGTCCACATATTCACTACTGCAATAAAAATCAGATCAGGTCGCTGCCCAAATTAAATAATATAGCAGCATTCGGGAAGGCCAAGGCCGTAGTGCAGCTTTTGACCTGTTTCGCATTCGTAGCTTTCTTATGAGTAAAATATGGTCCCAGTCGCAGCACCGCGAATGAGTGGATGGGCAATTGATCGGGGAAGTTTCATCGTGTTAACATAATTCGGAACAACATTTGTTATGTTGCAGATTCATCCAACGCCTACTCCATTGGCTTTACAAAGTACTGACCTCTTTAACGAATGATGGAATATGTCGAGGCCGAATCCCTATCTTTCATGGCTCTGCGAGGACGTCTACAGCAAAGACCACTTAAACTAATTCACCTGTACGACGAAGAAACTTATTTGTGCCGACGGCTGATTTGCTGGTTTACAAAGAACACCGTGTTCTCTGCCCACCTCAGACGCCACTTAGCTGTGTTCTGTGCTAGGGGTAACGATAGCTCTAGTGACACACTTGATGGGTGTTCCATCATCAGCGAGTACTACTGGAAGCCGCTGTAGTGCTTCAGTAATCACTGAACAGGTACGCTGCTTGTTCTAACACAGCACTGGGTGCGTCAGGTGACGACAGGCATCCATTGGCATCCATTGGATAATAATTGCATAGTAAATGGCAACCAATGACGTCTTTTTGTTTCGCAAAACGAGGTTGTGAAGGAAGGTAAGAGTGGTGAAGAGCCTGTAAACTGAAGAATTTTGACGGCAAGGAAGCCGATAGCTGCATTTGACGATCTGGACCTTTATTACATGGCGTCGCTTCTGCGTTTCGCCGTGGCGCTTGCCCCGAGCCCCGGTCCAAATGTACGCAAAAAGTTAGTGATTTATGTCTCAACGTCTCTCCTAAATTCAGGGTAAATAAAAGCTTTCTCTTGTTGATCATGTAGTCACTTATATTGTGAGCTATAAGGTGCGCGATTTCTTACAGCGAGGATATCTGTATAACAAAGATTCTTAGTGGTCGTAAGAACTTGGTTGTGAAGGCGTTTAATTAAAGTAGCGGGCTTTACGTGCCAATATTATGATTTGATTATGAGGCACGCCGTAGTAGGGACACCGATATAATTTTGACAACGCAGGCTTTTTCACCGAGCGCCCAAACCACTGTAGACGGGTGCTCTTGCGCAGCGCGTTCATCGAAATGTGGCCGCAGCGACTGTAATTTTCATGGCAGGCCCTCGGACTTGGCAATGCAACACCAAGGCCTCCACACCACCAGGGGCGCACTCGCATGTATTTCTTTGTCGCTGCAGATTCATTCGCCACTTGTCAAATACTTTTACCTCCATTCTCAGCATTAACAAATGCGCGCACTGAAGTGCATTCATTCGTCTCCGACCAGGTGAGCGAGAAAATGAACAAAGAGACGTGACAGCACTTCGAGCATAATTATTTTGTGAAAATCTAAACCGCCATCTTCCCTCCAAATCTGCGGCAGAATTCACGTAGCTTTATGCTCGCAGCTTCCCTTTTCTGTGAACCAGCTTTCCTTGCTGGTATTGTGTACCGAGTCGGGATTCGTCGGCCGTCGCTCTTACGAAAAATTCTCACGTCAAAGCTTTTTCACTAATGTGGACCCGGTTGATGGAATCGATTCTGTGATAAATTGGAACGCTGTGTTTTTTTATTTTTTTATGAAAATAGAAATTCTGCAGAACCCATCTGACGGTGACTGTTAATGGTAATGTGTTCTGCAGTGAATGAGTAGAATGACACAATGTGTTGCCACTATCGGAACGAGTTATGTATGCGTCACATACTGCAGCGGGACTTCTCTTTTGCGATTTCTAAAGCACACTGGGAACCATCGAGCGGAGGTGCCACAAAGACTGCGTATGGCGTCCGAAATTCATGGCCGAGAAACCCGTCAGGCGACAGGCGGGCGCGCCACTCACGCTTCTTTCTGCACACACCGCACCATCTATTGGCGCTGTCCAGAACTCCGCGCATGGCCTCCGAGACCAGAAGCGTGGCGCGCCTGTGCGTACGAAAGCTGAAAACGGTTCCCTCGCTTGCGCCCTGCCCATTGGCACATACTCAATAACGTATGTTCGCGGGAAGTTTATTGAAGTGCGGCACATGTCCAGTCCGCTTGTGGCACAGCCTACAAAAGCGTCGGATTGCTGTCTTTGAGGAGCCTCGGTGACATAGGTTTAATTCTGACGGGCATCGCAGAAATTTAAAGAATCCTTTTTGACGTTGTAGAACGGCACCTTCCAGTGTCACATAGTTACCTTAAGTGGGTGTCAAAGACGTTTATTGAGGACCAGCACTCATGCCCAGTGCTCCAGGACGGGATCAAAGAATTTGATTTGAAGGCTGTACACGCCCTGTGCCGTTTGAGTAGTGATACATGTCGGCATGAAATGGGTTCGTCGAAGAACGGCACGCTAGCACACACTGTCCCATACCGAGTGACCGAAGTTGCTCCGACGGTATGTTTCGAACTCTGTATCCTCAGCACCGCGGCCCGATGCCCTGCCCATTCAACCTTAAGCTACCCAGTGGCACACACACAAACGCACAAGCACACACACACATACACAAACACAACTTTTCCCGCAGAGTGAGTGAGGTAGCCTAGGAACGCTTACGCATTATTATTCGCTTGATTTACGTGCCGAAGCCATGCTCTTATTATGATGAACGCCGTAATGGGGAACTTCCCATTAATGTTGAGCAACTCGAGTTATTCAACATGCATCAAATGCACGGTGCACGAATGTTTTAACCCCAGTGAAATTGAACCACCACTACCTCATTCTGAGCGAGGCAATAACATAGCCGCTAAGCCTCCAAGGGGAGTAGCAGCGTGCAAGGCAACTTCTAGACAGAAGGAACAATGTCCTTGCCGCTACCATGCGTCTCACAACGGTGGCGTGATGCGCGTCGCACATGGCGCAGCAGGCGCGCACCTAAATACTGTGCAGTACTATTTTGCAGCAGAGTGAGGCTAATAAAACTTGCCTGCAGTTGTTCGGATCAGCGCTATCACCTGACATAAATACTGGAAAGACCAGAGCTATTTTCCAGCACGCAGGATGTTTTCAGTGTCTAGAGACTGCCGACATAGGAGAGCTAGAATGTTAAATGAGTAACGGCAGGTTATTTTTAGTATTTTGCGTTAATGTCATCAGGTCCACTACTGGTACTTAGCGAGAGTCTGTGTAGCGCTGAAGCTATGTTACTAGAAGAGACAAAGGCAGGAGGAACATTCCCCCAGACAGCTTTTTGTGGGAATGTTACGGGGCTCTTAAATGGCATTTCGTCTGTAGATACCTGGGGAAAGATGATGGCAAATGCCCGAGCGTGCTCACCAGGCAGTAGCATCATACCATCTTCGCCGGTAAGCATTGGCACTGAATCATTAAACTTTGGGTTGATTACGCACCGAACGTTCTGAGGGCCTGTGCGGGAGAGTGCAAGTATGTGCGTACGGCTTCAGAGATAGCTGCTTTAGTAATTATAGAAATATTCCTTTAGCTTTGCCAGTCATCATGGCAGTTTGTATTAGAATGTTTCTCTACCCTGTTTTACTTATTCATAGATATTCTCTCTTGGAAAGTGTACCTAGGCTCTTTAAATTCTAGTGGTAACAGATAATTTCCGCAGGTCCCTATATTTAACTTCCTTAGCTTATCTCCCAATGTCGACCAGTTGAAACTAGTGTCAAGGGTTATTGGGATTTTCTTCAAATTCGCTCATTAGGTTAGCTGAAGCATCTTTCGTACTGTCTATATCTGCAAGAGCGTAATAAAATATCGTTTTCGTACGTTGGTTTTATTTGCGCAGGGTAGCATCATCAGGCGGCTTAAGAGCCTCCGGTCACTGATTTCCTCTAGCACGTTAATGTTAGCATTGGAGGAGTGGCTGGGAAAGATCAGGTCAGGAACATGATCGCGTTGGTTTTCTCACAAGCTGCATCAGTTTGTGATGCTGAACAGAGTGAAGAAAACCAAGGCAATTGGTCTGGTTGGCCGCTGAATAGGCCGACGAATAAAGTCACCGCCCAAAATTATGTGACAATGTGGAAACTTATACAAAATTTCGAGAACGTTATTGAAGAAGCCACTTAACTCATCTGTCGGGGGGATAGTAGTAGTAGAAACCTATAATGCAGCACTACTGGTTAAAACGAGCTCACAAGCTAACGGCATCAAAAGATGAGTCCATTTTTACAACATTCGGCTAAGAGCAATTTAATACCGACGATTACTCATCCCCCTCTGGTACCGCTTCTATTGTTGCGGATGATGGGAAAATATGAAAGTAGTGCACGTTTATTCATAGTGATGTCATCAGAGAGCTCAATTTCAGTATGTATTACGATATCTGTTGAGCATGTGGACACAAAGAGTTTAGGAAATCTGTTTGGGGAAGCAAACTTCGGAAGCTAACCGGATCACAGAAGTGACGCATTTTGTAGGAGGATAGTGCGTTGCAGATTTAAGCTTCGATTTAGGTGCTGGCCATAATGTAGAGTGTGCTTTTCCATTATAAGATGGAACTACACTTCCAATAGTCAATTCGTAGCGCTAGGTTTCGCCCTTAAAGTAAATGTTGCGGAATGGCGAGGTAGAACTCCCATTTACACCACGATTGTTCCTGTGAAACTCCTGCCCCTTCACTTATATTTCGCCACCTCAGCTTTTCACGAACAATCTTCTTCGTAACGCAGTTTAGGTGACTGGCCTTTATGTCTAAATACATTTTGTAGGACTCGTACTTTCGATTTAGACTTTCGAAATTTGACCATGATTTGCTGCTGAAAACCCGAGCGCCGTTGGCCCATACATTGAGAGTGTTCGAGGTTGGCCGTTTAATGGAATGGAAGAAATTGAACCGTTTGTTACGCTCTGAAGGAAAGAATATTTCTGCTGCGATTGTATCCACTAGCTGGATGAAAACTTCACTGTGAACTCATTCGAAAGGAATCGCGCTGCATATACTTGGCTCTCCACGTCTCGTGCTGCAAAAGGAAGGCACAGCTTGGTGTCAGGTTTAGTCTCTCGCCATGCAACCCATTAGGGGGTTGAGGACGAACGTTTTCACTGTTTTCAGGTGTCCATTGACAAGTCTCGAAAATTACTGTACCAAATAACCCCCTCCCCCCACTCCCATCCCCTCACTCCCTTACTGCGAGTATGAATACTTAGTAAACTCTTCTGGCTCAAAATGCATGAGATGCGAGGCGAAAAAAAAAAGGGCTGCTATGGAACTTATCAACGCTCCGACCAACATCTGTCTTCGCTGTAAATTTCTAGTTTTGCATAGTGATATTTATTTTTTGCTAACTCTATGCTGTCGTCGACTAAATTCTAGTTAGTGCGTACTTCTGTTGTTCAGTACAGCTCCCCCTTACCCCGACTCTCCCCGCCCCCGCAGACAGACGAGCTCATTGTTGTGCTCCGACATATCTCAAGGATTTCTTAGAATGCCTAGGTAATTTCACGTTTCTCTGTGGCTCTCACCTTACATTTGTTTCGTTTCACCGCGTACAAGGAAGCGTTTGAACACCCAGAACAAAAGCCCCAGAGGCAGTTCATTTTACAGTAGGCGTTGCTCAACAATTTTACTGTAGGAAAATTGCAATGTCTCAAAACCTAATGGCTTCAAATCAAGCGTCACTTTGCGAGCTAGAATTTGCTGATACATTGGAATGGGAGCTGAAAAAGAAGAGGTAACGAGAAAGTGATCGAATTCGATGAGACAGAAACGGAGAAAATAAGTCGATGGGTCTGACCTAAATTCCATCACGAAGACCAACGAATATGTCAAATTTACAATTCTGACAACGCGCCACAGGAGATCCGCCCCAGTTTATTCGTCGGAGCGAATTCTCAAAAGAACTTCCCTTTTATGGTCTCCTTTAAAAATAACGCTATAAGAAAATACCCTAGAGGAACAGTGTGATGACCCAAATGTGGGGCCAAAGGTTCGTGTTCTCAATGGTTCGGTTGGTTCTCCTAGGCGGAGCCTCCGAGAAGCCAATCGAGGACAAAGCCGTTGGTTTGAACACACACACAAAGACTTTTAATCAAACTAAAAAGAGGCATAAACTAAATAGAAGGAAATAGAAAAACATGCATAAAATAAACACTCAAGCGGACATTGCGGTAAGGAACACACATAGGCCTTGCATGAGGTTAACGAGGGCGTGAGTCCGGGCTTGCCACGAGGGCGGGGACGCGTCACAGTCTCGACGCGGCAACGCGGTGAGAAGCTGGCAGAAGGAGTGGCGCCGGTCTCACCAAAGGTCGCGGCGTAGGCTGACCGACCGGGCGCCGGGAGCGCGCCAGCTCCGGCTAGGCGAGGTAACGCTGGCGGCTGGGTGGCAGGAGTGGACGGGGGCGGCGTTCTGGCCGGGCAGAGAGCTCGGGCCCGTAGCCCGACTGCTCCCCTCTCGCCCACGGCGCGGAAGCTCGAACGCCGGCCTCGGGCAGCAGGCGGCACGACAGACGGGGGTGGCGTCCTAGCCGGGCAGCTGGCGTAGAACTCGGGCCCGTAGCCCGACTGTTCTCGTCCTGCCCACTGGCGCAGAAGCTCACCGCCGGCCTCGAGGAGCTGACGGCACGCTCAGGTAGACGGGCGACGCACAGGAACAGGTTGGCAGGGGGCCCCGGGCGGGTGAAGTCCTGGTGGGCTCGGGTCCGGAACCCGACGGCCCGTCTTCAACGCCCGCTCCGCTGGTTGACCTCCTCCTGCCGTCGTTTCTTGGGTCTCTCCTGGCGTCTCCCCGGCGTCTCCCTGCGTGTCCTCTTGCGTGTGCTCTTGCGTGTCGCCCCGTTCTGCCAGCGCACCACACTTTTTCTTTTGGTCTGGCCGATTTGGCATTTTCGGATTGGCTGCCCGACGCTCCGTGGTCTTTCTTGATTGGTGAGGCTTTTCTTCTTTTTGTTGGCTGTCATGCGCCGCGCGTTCTCGTGCCGGACGCTTTTCGGCGTCGTTGTCTTCCTTCTTCCACCTCGGCGCGCGTTCACTCAGCGTCGTCTGCTCCTGACCGTCGCGATCATTGAACCGTGTCGCGCACCACACATCACAAACAGAAAGTTGTGTAGACTAAGGAGCTCAGGTCAGAAGCAGATTGCATCGTGAAACCGAAAAAAGGGTAACCGAGTTTCTAAGCATGCCTGAAAGGAGATCAGCATCAGTTTATTCGTTCGAGAAAATGCCACAGCGAGATCTTGAGCCATGATACGCCCCGGGAAAAGAAAATAGCATGGAACCGCCTACCATTGCCGCGTTAGAAATTGCCGCTGACAGCACTTCAGGCCCGCTATACAACTGTCTTATGAAATCTTGAAAAATGACACGATGACAGCGGCAGTAGTAGCTGACTTTTATAAGGAAGGAAACTGAATAGAAAGTTACAGTGGCGTAACTGTCTCACGTTGTGAGGACGCCTCAAGAGCACTGCACAGGTGAGGGGCAATAGGAATGAAAGAAGAGAAAGGAGGTCTGCCCAGTCGAGCTGCGAAGCCTGATGACAGCGGACGGAGTGCGGACGGACCTATTTAGGATCATTTTGGACAGGCGAGACACCACATGAGTTTGAGAGTGGCCTGACAGAATGAGCAGTGAAATTTTCTGAGCGCATATACCTAGCGCGCATTACCGGCGAGTTGTGCCACTTTTTCCGTTCCGTCGTCGCTGTCACTTCAGGGTAACAATGCGGCATGTTTTCTAGTAGCTTTCATTCTATGAGCTGCAGGTATACAGGTATACGTGGTCCCGTTAGTGGAAACAGAGTAGCAAGCGCTTCTCGAGTTGGCTTAGCTAAACGTTACAAGTAGAAACAACGTTGCAGTACGTTTGTAATCAGTAAAATAGTGCATTAAAAGACAAAGTGTCCCCATAGGGTTCTAACGTATGCTCTTTTGCGTGGACAGACTTAATTATTGTCAGCAAAGTAGTGCGACGATATAGATATTGCAATATGCTTTATCGTCTTCACACTGTGACCATTATTACGAGAAGGAATCAGAAAGTGTATGCCCCTATTTTCTATTTGCCAAAACACAGTATACATACAGGTAATTACAAATTTACGTATTATTCTACCTACTTTACTCTATTTTTCCGCATTGTCCCTACACCGGTCCAGACACTTGTCCCAGCGCTGTAGTAAATTAGAGATGCCCCTGGGATATGTCATCAGCCAGCTACGTACATCGCATCGCTGTACGCTCATTGTCATGCAAGTCCACACGCCTTTTTCAAACCTACAATGGCACCACCTCACACTTCTTAAAAAGAGACACACTTGCCTATACGTGGGCTGCATTTTCCTGTGGATTTCGATGGGCGTTCGTCCCCTGTTCCATAGAAAACGAGTCGCAGTTCGTTCCTCGAACGCCGTGGACGCGTGAAGCACAACCGCCATCTTCAAAAACTGACAGCAGCGCCGTGCCGCGAAGCTAACGGCACATAAGGCCGGGCCGGTCCAAGAAACGTCCACTGCTGGGAATTGATATGTTGACTTCGCATTTACAGCCATAATTTGCTAAAAAAAATAGGTGTAAGAACTTTCTTGCTTGCCCTCGTACGTATAAACTTGAAACAAAATTTAGGCATCCGATTAGAAATTGCAGTCTGGGGTTTGACGAAAACTCGTCTGGCGAGGAAAGAACATGGCTGGATAAACGTACACTCCCCAACTGAAAAGATTCAAAACACAGTTTGATGTTTCCGCGCCCAATACGGGTGCCTTGTTCACAATGAACGAATGCATAGTGGTCTTTATTGTATACGTGTCGGAAGACGTAATGCGCTTGCATACAACTCAGGGAGGGATCCCAGTGTCCGGTTTATCGTGTTAGTGGTAGATTATATGCAGAATGATTCAAGGAGCAATCGGGATGATAATTTTTTCCCTCTTTCTATGATAGAAGCCGAATGCCAGTGAATACTGTGTCCAGGGTTTTCGTGATGCTTTGCCAGGGCGCTGGAGACCGTGTGTGCTTTGGCTACATCATTGCGATGCTGCTGTAGCCTTCTTTTAATGTTCCCCGTCTCGCCTACGTAGCACGCATGGCAGTCCTGGCAAGGAATTTCGTAGATGACGCCCGAAAATTTTTCTTTTTCGAGGTGGTCTTTCACTCGGACGAGCTATTGTTTTAGCTTCCTTGAAGGGACGTGGCAGATTTGTACATCATAATTTTTGAAAATTCTTGATATTGACTCGCTCACGCCCCGTGCATAGGAGAGAAACGCCCGTATTCTTGTTCTCATCGGCCTTACAGGGGGTTGAGCCGCACGCTTTTCTTCAGTCTTTTTAAACTGGCCGGGGTAGCCATTGCTGACCAAATCCTGCGTCACTCTCTTCAACTCAGCACTGCGTGCGTCAGTAGTCGAGCATAATCGCAATGCACGGGTGAACAATGTGGAGGCAACAGATTGTTTTTGTACAAGGGGATGGGCGGAATCAAAGTGCAGATATTTCCCTGTGTGGGTAGGCTTTCGATGAACACTTGTGGAAAGGCCGGATGCAGTGCGCGTGACTTCAACGTCAAGGAAGGCCAAGGGACCATTAACTTCTTCTTGAATGGTGAATTCTATTGTGCTTTGGAAAGAGTTCAGGTGCTGCAGAAAAGGTACGACGTATTCGCGGCGAATAATAGAAAAACAGTCGTCAGCATACCGCAGCAACAATTTTGGGGCGGGTTGAAACGCCGTGAGGGCTTTATCTTCGAGGGCTTCCAAAGCAATGTTGGCACAAGACACTGACACCGATGCTCCCATTGCCGTTCCAAACAACTGCCTGTAAAATGACCCATTAAATGAAAAATATGCGTTGCGTAAGCAAAAATCTAAGAGACGGTACACGTCGTCGACTTCGAATGAAGTGCGCAAAGGCAGAGATGTGTTGTTTTGCAATGCTGTTCGGCAGCAGTCAACACCATAATCCACAGGTATGCGTGTGAACGTAGACTTAACGTCAAAGGAAACCCTGATGTCTTCGCTGTCTAAAGTCACGTTCCTGATCTTCTTGACAAAATCGGCGGAGTCCTTTACGTACGTCAGCGTTCGTACAACGAGGGATCGGAGTGCACCATGAAGATAGGCAGAGAGACGGTGCACAGGAGAGCGAGTGTAGTCTACTATAGGCCGCAGTGGGACGTTACGTTTGTGAACCTTGGGAAGGCCACATATTGCAGGAGCTGAGCCGTTGTGGCACAGCAGCTGGTTATACAGATGCTTCTATTCGGGAGGCACAAACTTCAAAACGTCAGTCAGCAGCTTGTGAAGTTCTGACTCGGTCTTTCTTGTGGGGTCCCGGTTGACCTTCGAATACGTGGCGAGGTCTTGGAGATGCTCCGTCATCTTCGAAACGTAGTCATCCGGATTCATGAAAACCGCGGCATTCCCTTTGTTCGCAGGTAAGATGACAATGGCTTCGTTATTTTGCTGTCTTTTGATGGCTACTTTATCGAGGTGGCTGATACTTGAGGTCCTAGCATTACAAAGCTTTGAAAGAGCCACAATAGCACGGATACGTGCTTCATTTTGCAGAGACGGCTCGACATGGCGTACTGCCTCCTCAACTGCACAAGCCATTTTTCGCATACTTGGCGTGGGACCAAAGTTGAAATTCAGGCCGCTGTTTAGTAGATGAGGCTCTGCGGTATCAAGGTCGTGTGACGACAAGTTGCAAACACCAGCTTGGTTGTCAGGGGCGTAACATTTGTCCAGCAGAGACAAAAACTTATTTTCCTGGCACCTTTCTCTTTTCTGTCGAGTCACCGTAGCTGCTCCGTTAGAGTAGAGTAAAATCTCGTGGAATTCCATGGGAGCGGTGCACTCAAGCGTGCGTTGGCTAAAGAAAACATCGTTCTCCAAGCGCTTTATGGTAGCCTTCGTTTCAAAGATGCGTGCTTGTAAAAGGTGCTTCTAGCAGCGTGAGGTAACATGCTTTCCGAACGGCGCATGAATCAAGACGGGTAGGTGAAGTGACTTCGGGTTGATACTGTGGGCTTTACAGCGCAGGTTGAACTGCAGGTGGCATTGAAAAGATGCCAACTTGGACTTGAGGGACGCAAACTGTCGAACATTCGTTACGGCGGACCGTCCATGTTTTTCGCGAAGAGCAATGAAGTCTAAGGCTTGACGAAAACTCGTCTGGTGAGGAAACAGTCTCCGGCGCACTGGCAGAGCATCACGAAAAGACTGGACACAGTATTACCTGGCATTCGGCTTCTGTCATCGAAAGAGAGAAAAAATTATCATCCCGATTGCTACTTGAATCATTCTGCTTACAAACTAGCACTAACACGATAAACCGGGCACGGGGACCCCTCCCTGAGTTGTACGCAAGCGCATTACGTCTTCCAACTCGTATATAATAAAGACCACCATGCATTCGTTTATTGTGAACAAGGCACCCATATTGGGCACTGAAACATCAATCTGTGGTTCGAATTTTTTCAGTTGGCAAGTGTACGTTTATTCAGCCCGATTAGAAATTTGTCTAGCTGATAGCTAAGTTCATATTGCATAAACGATTATTTGACTTTTCAGCTGCCGTCTGTGCATAATTGATTTCTGGGCTGTTGCTGGTTTTCGTAGAGCTGATGGTCACCGTTAATCGGTTGTGCAAAGTGCAATTGGCAACACATATGCTTACGGTATTAGCACCTGGAACCGGCCATAACCTTAAATATCGCTTGGCGCAACCACGATCGTGTTACGTGATCAAAATGCAGAAATAGTAATTTTTTCCCCAGAAGCACAGTTGTATGTTTCATTGTTTGGTACGATCGCAGTGTCTGGTTCAATAGGGTCAGATGACTATGCTGAGATACTTCTGCATTGTGAAAGGTTACTTTTGGCGCAAAAATTAAGTGACCTAGATTTTCTATTAGTAATACAGTAAAAATAAATAATTTGCTATTGCAGATTGAACGTAAACGAACGACAGAAACAAAATGGAGTAATAGATGTGGTCTAATTATATCTACGTCTATAATTAAAGAGCAGCAGTAAATGTCATAACCAACACAAGGTGTAACGAATTAAATGTTCGAAATCGTGTCTAGAAGAACACGACTACTACTAAAGAGCCTACTAAGCCAGCTGTCGCTGTTTTAGTGGGCTCTTGAAAGCCACCCACAATTTCAATATATAGACAAGCCTTGCATAAGCATGGATAATTGCGTTGGAAGTTTAAAGACCTCACCTACAACCGTCCTTTAAGTATGGGGAGGAATAGCATCCTTCCTGGTCGAAGCGCACTGAGCTCTCTTTTCAAGCACAATGGCTGCTTCAAGACAGCCTCTCTAAGACCACTTTTACGTATACAGCTGTCATTTTTTTCCTTTTATGCCCTTGTGTTCGTGTACTCGGTAGGCCATCTACCTAAACGCATACGCTCCAGGGAGCCAGGAGCCGAGTCCGGGTGAAGCACATGAGCGGGCGAAATTTGCCCAAGAAGCTGTGGCATAATTCCTAAACCATCGTACCCTTCGATACTAAATAGCGAGCGAGGAATGTTGCACACACAAAGCCCACTGTCACGTGTGGACGAAACTCATTGCTCACGGGAATTTGGCGAGACACCCCGCTGTCACCGGCGGGATGAGCCTAATATGACGGCAGCGTCAGCGCAGCAGAATGCCCGTGACGACCGCGCCCAAGGGAATAATACGCCCCCTCTTCGTCGAACAGCGATGGTATGTGAGGTAGGATGTGGACATCGAGGCAGCCACACAAACTGGAGCACCACTGTTGCTGGGTGGATATCGATCAGGAGGAAGTGATGGCAAAACGCGAATAGGTTCGCGGCGACCTGCAAATTCCAGAGGATTCGAACTGGAAGGTCTGATGCACAACCTAAAGACATGATGTGAACTGACTGAAAGTAGATGAAATGTCGACATGTGTCCCATCAGATGTTCTTTATTTTTGCCTGCGTCGAGCTAGTGAGAATGTGGATAAAGCATAGAGTTATCGTGGCGTCTTACAGCAGCATCAGTAAGCACTTTAGGAATACAGAACTACGCTCGCAGAGGAGTAGATGCACCGCAGTACCTTCTATGTTACACTTTAAGGCATGCGCACATTTATTCAACTTCCGCTTTTTCACCCGATATTACCGCGCATTGGAGGTTTCGTAGTATTCAATTTGTCATATTACGCACAGTACTTAAACAGATCCGTGTTCCTTCGTTAAGACCATTTTTCTTCTCTCTTTAAGATGAGCCAGTGCTTACCAGATCCTCTTGCTCGTCTATTACTGAAAATAAAAATTAGTGGCCATTCACTTGGATATTTTCACTTTATTGCATATTTATTGAAATAGGTTTCGGTCCCCATTTAAACTATTTTACTAACATGACATTCACCACTGCGCACCGAAACATCTAACTTTCGAATTCTGTGTACAAAGAAAACAATAGAAGAAAGTCTGCAAAGAGCAATAAAGAAATAGTGTCGTTTAACTAAATACTACGAAAGTAGATAAAGGGAGATGAAATAAAGTTACTGAAACACATAAGATAAAAGAAAAAGATAAAGGTAATATAGTGTAGAACGTTACATGTCGCAGCAGAGAGATGGTTACATTTTAATTTTAGTTACAGCGGTATCCCTACCTGCTGGTAGTAACGTAGTTATATAAATCGTGTTTCCTGTCGCGAAAGTTAGGCTATGCTGCGCCAAAAGAAGCTACGTCCTGGCAACACTTTACCATTCCCTCAGAATGGAAGCCGCCATGGTAGCTTAGCGGCTATGGTGTTGCGCTGCTAAGCACGAGGCCGCTGGATAAAATTCCGGCCGCGGCGGCCGCATTTCGACGAGGGCGAAATGCCAAAAGGCCCATGTCCCGTGCATTGGGGCACGTTAAAGACCCCGTAGTGGTCAAAATTTATCCGGAGTACCCACTTAAGGTGTGCCTCATAATTTAACTGTAGTTTTAGGACGTAAAACCCCATAATTCAATTGAATTCTGTCGTTACGAAAGAGAACCATCAACATATATGTACATAAAAGACATCCGTTTGACGCCACAAGTTGAGTTGACGTAAAAAAGAAGTCAGTACCCAGAAAAATATAATTGAGCAGGAGCAGTATAACCTGAAGCTAGTAAATATCATTTGATGTGACCCTTGCACGAGAGCAAGAGAATATAAGAATCGGTGAGTTATGCCAAAACTGCACGGGGTCACATCGTATCTACGCGCCAGAAATCGAAGATGGAGGCAGGAGATCAGCACCAGACGTTTATTACCAGCCGTTATCAATATCATAAGCGCTGCACTGCATGCTTTTCAGTCGCTGGCCTAAGAGACAATCATACCGGCGATAAGATGCCAGGTCACTTGCGTCCTTGACGTTGACAAATCCTTTTGTTGAAATTGTGGCTTTAAGCTGAGGATTCTGTGAATATTGGTCACTGCTATTCTGAATCTTCCCGCGAACCATTGCGCATGTCCTGGTCTCACTTTATAATTTCTAGTCAGTCGCTGATAAAAAGAAAGGGGTTGTTTACTCATCGGTTTGAAGACTCTGGGATGCTTTTTGTTGAAAGCGAACATGTAGGCACAAATTGCTTCCGGCCGAGTCTCTACTAAAATGCTTATGATCGATTTGTGCTAAGTTGCTTTCATTCAACGAGCCACTGTGTATAATGCGTCTCGTTGCAACGAATCCAGAACAGAGCCCATTTAAGTTTTCAAGCACCATCGGCAAAGAAGGAAGCGCCAAATATCCGCAGAAACGGACGGCATACTGAATGAACTCAATGTTCTCGGATCCTTGAGATAGACTGGGAAAACTGGCATGTACAAGACCAGCAGACAATAAAAAGGCCTGGTACTGCTATTTGTCGAGTCCTGGTTCTCACAGGTCTTTGTCAAGACACCCCACCATCACCGGTGAGATGAGCTTATTATGACGTGTGATGTGTTTGTGATGAACCATCAATACGGGAAATATATCCGCATTTACGTTGATGATGTCCAGCTTGCGACTCGCACCGTTCCCTCAAGGAAATCTCAAAACCCTGGAGCAGCACTGTTGTTGGGCGGAGTTGCATGGATGAAGGCGCGCTGATGGGAAGAGCACGACTGCGACCAGCCATTTAAAAATTAATTCGACTCTTTATGGGGACGCATGCGACGTGTGGCACGAGATGACGACTAGACCTGAAGAAAAGTAGGTCAAATTTGCAGAAGGTGCTACCTGGGTGACAAAATTGATGTCATTTCCTACGTGTGCAAACGTTCCCGGATGCTGAGAGAAGGCACCACTATGATCCTGTCTCGTTATCATCTTATCAGAAGTCATGCTGATTTCGATACATAGACCCAAGATAATAGTACTTGATAATGTCATCCCATTACAGCTACTGAAGTGGAAACATGAAAAAAATTAAGCAATGTGTACAAAAAAAACGCAGGCTTATTGCAGATGCGAAATTGAAGGTGGTCAACGCTCCAGGGACATGTTTCCATAAGCGATATTTATACTAGCGTTTGTTATAATGCACTGGTACTTAAAATAGGCGAAGGAATAATTGCTTGTCCACGCATTTCACTAACATTGCGCAACAAGGTTTTGTAGAAGAAAAGAGGAATACATTGAGGGTGCATTTTGCCGCAAGTTTGTAAGCTGTCATCTCGGAACTGATGGAAGTCTCGAATCCCTAAGAGGATATCAGTAGAGGAACTATAGGTTTTTGTATGTTGTTTTTAATATAATGACTAAAGTAAATACTAAACTTTACTAAGCTTTGTTAAAGTTTTGATTCGCGCGGAAACTATGAAAATTGTACGAGGTAAATTATTTCCTATGATGTTCCGTGTTTGCAATGGTCGGACCTTCTCGCCGGGACCAGCACGCAATGTATTGCAGCACCGACGTTGAAATACACGTCTGGGACTTAAATGACAGATCCTGCCCAGAAAGCGATTCATTTTGTTGCGTTTGTTAGCAGCTTCGTAACAATGTCTGAGTCTAATCGACACAGCGACAAATAGCAGAAGCTTGTTATGAATGACAATGCTGGTTGTATATAATGAAACAAGTACCACCATGATCCTCCATTTAGCAAACCCTGAGATAGGTCTCTTAGCTTCTCGATTCTGATAGAGGGAGCAGTCTATTTCTGCATGGGATGTGGAAAAGCTCTTTTTTTATATGGCACAAGTCATTGGGACAGCAAGGCCACTTCGTAAACACAGTGACTACTTCGTGAAATACTGTCTGTGGGAACTTAGCATTAACACGCCAAGAGTATCTACATAGGACCTACGTGTGAACACACGGATCAGAACAGGTCCCAACTGATTCATTTTGCAGACAGCATAGCAGATGGTTAACTACGACTCCCTTACCATGCTGCATGCCGCTAATACCAATGATGCCTTCAGAATCATGAATCGCATCGCTTGTCTTCCCGCGAAGCAAGAATAAACTGCAGAATTTTAGGATATTTAATGTTTATAATAATGCCAACTATCTTCCCCACCTCCAAAAACATCTGGTGGCGTTTATTATATCCCCAGCAGCCGCAGTGCTATGTAGGTAAAATTTACCTATAGCATGGCTAAGGACCGAGCGAAACAATTGTTGACAATTAGTAATGCGGTTTTGCATAACCACTCATCCTGTCGGCTCAGAAGATATAGGTTATTCGGTTTGCTATCCGTATTCCTACACGCTACAAACGTGCACCACTTCCATTTAGCACCCCCCTAAACTTCACATCTATTTTTATGGTATTCACTCGTAACGCACTCTTGGAGTAAAAGCGGCCTTGAACAGCTGCACTGGTCCCATGAGGTACATGGGAACAGGAAGTGCGGGAGCACAGTTCGTATTCTTGAGGGGCACATAAACCGGAACACAAAGGAAATAACACAGTTGAATGCGTATTAATCCAGATAACAATAAATATCAAAACGAAAGCTTCGACATACTTTTACAGTGCACACCAGCGACAAGGTATCTCGCATGCGATATTCGCAGTAGCCTAATAATGCGCCGATTGCTTCCTAAAATTACGAGAAGAACTTCAGACCTTTCTTAGCTGATAACCCTTCGACATTGTTGGTAAAATATTACTACTTAGAAACAAATTATTCACAGATATTATGTTGAACATCTTCTGAGTGCAACCTATCTGTAATCCGCCATAACCAAATCAGCGAGCCTGGTTTCAAAATCACGCCACAGTCTCCCTCCAGAATTTATAGCTTGTCATCGAGCCTGATCAGGTGCAATAATTACCACTTACGTCCTAATGCACCGTCAACACACACTACCTCGGGGAATGGTAACCACCCGAGTTTTCCCAGTGGCTGCCCATGCGATGTTGCCAGCCTAATGAGCAACGCCCGCCACAAAGCAAAACGTAGCAAGGAGGTCTCGGGAGTGATGCATCGCTACCCGAGCGTTAAGTAGCTTAGAGAATGAGTAGCACACGCCCCACTGGAGATATGTGATGCTCACATCTTGCAGCGTAGTAGGTCCTACAGCCTCTGGGGTACGGGCTTACCCGTAGCGTCTGAATCTTGACGCTGTCGTTAACACCGGTAATCTGCGTGAGACTGGAGAAGCCGTTTCTTCGGAGCATGCGCTCTTTCTCAGACCTGTATACCTGGGTTCCTCCACTTTGCCAATAAAAGCAGCACAGGGAGTGACCCATGCCAGTCCCAAGAAAAAGTAGGCGAAGAGCGCCTCAAGAATCATGGCCCTTCTCATTTGAAGAAGGGGATCGTTAATAAAGTAATGCTGCAAACAAGGACAAGGAAGGGATGTGATGAGCTGGCAGCTGTGTGTAGGTGGGTTATCTCGCCGCCATCGTGAGAACGAACACAGAAGTGATCTTTGAGTGTAAAACGATCGAAGAGTGGCGTACGGTTGGGCTATGTTCAAGAGCTTTTTACACTGAGAAGTTAAGGTCACGCTTAGTGTGGCGTGAAGCCCGTGGCTTCGGGCAATGCGGTGGCATCGCTGTAAGCCTTGTGGCAGTGTTATTTACTGTGTATAGATGTGTGCTGATGAAATGTTGTAGTAGCGTCATCTTTCTTGAACAAGGCACACGGTAACGCTCAAGGTAACGCTCAAGAATCAAGGTAACGTTATTTTGCGTCACTTGAAGAAATTCAGATTATTATTTTTTTTAATTTTTTGCATTCTGCCTAAATGCTTCAGACATTACGCATGAGACAGGCCAAGCATACGTAAATTTGGGAAGCACTGCCTGTAAAACACATTTTTGCACACATAACACAAAGTGCGGTGAAGGAAACAAATAATTAGAAAACAATGCCCGTATGGCACAGCGTTTTTTTATTATTATCCGTCATACTTTTCTCGATATTTAATTTGAACGCATATCTTCGGTAGTTACGGGCCGATTATGTCCATAGGCAAATACGTTTCCGTTTTTTTAAAGAATATGTAATTTAGTTTGAGCATTGTTAGTAAAATAAGATGACGTAAAACCACAGCCATTAAAAATGGCACGTTTATTCGTTAAACTATAACAAGCATGAAGAAGTACGTGCTCGAAAGAATAAGAGAAGGAGATATCGAGTTCACACCGCAACAGTACATTTAACTTCCAAGCAAGTCACGATTACATAATCTGGTTATATTAAACAGTATAAATTTGGTCAGGTTTTCTTCATTGGCACACTCTCTCTCGGTACTGCTTATCGGTCAAGTTTAGAGTGAGCCCTCGCTACGATTACACTTGAAACAGGTAAGTTAAGAAGGTGAAGTGCCGCGGTATACGTAATGTTCGACAATCAACAATCGTTAACAGGTTTTTCAGGACAGTGTAATGAAGATTATTACACAGCTCTTGTCTCACCGCCTGAATTGCGTCAGTGCCACTAACAGCAAGTTTGAAGGTGCTCGTAGACCAACAAGTAACGGGTTATTGGCGGTGATAGAGTCATTTTAGCTGTTTTCGTTAAATTGACAAACTTAAAAAAATATATGCAAATAAGCGTGCGCAATCTTCTCTCTAGACCCATCTTGACGATCAATCATAGCAGAAACTTTAAGAAACTTCCATAACTGAATCGCACTTAAGCCCGTCTCAACCAATGCGAAACAGGGTGGAGAAGGTACATGTCACAGGTCTCGCGAGAAAGGAGCATCGCACATGCGTGATTGCACAACGGAACCGGACGGCTTGCCACGTCACCGGGTGGCGAAGTAACAGCTGGCGCTGCCAACTAAACAAATCACATCAACAACGACACGCCTTCCCACTCGCCTTGCGGGGGTAGCCTGCTGTTTAAACTGAATTCGGCAAATAAATTTGGCAGACTTCTATCCGCCTTTTTCATTTTAAACCGAACCCGCTGAACCTTCTATAGGAGCAAGAAAAAAAGTAAGAATAAAAAAAAAAGAAAGGCAGGCAGAATAAGCATAAGATAAACAAAATATTATGAAGAAACGTGAAGAATGAGCGCAATCATCCCCGTGGAGAGAGACGATATTTACGACACACGCACGCACGTCTCAGCTTTTCCGTCGTTGCAGTAAGCATCATACATCTCACGCGCACTCTGGCGCCGCTAATTCCTCAGAATTTTGCACTCACTAAACAAGGGCTGACGTCCATGTCGAGCACAATGCGCAACTGTGTGGATGCCAGAACTTGTCCACTTATTAAATGCGCATGTTCAGTACGGCCGATGTATACCAGCTACCACATCAGAGCGTCGATTTAGTAAACTACTTCACGGCAGCAAACCGAGAAAAAAAACCCCCGCACTTGAGGTTTAAATACAGAAACTTTCTCCTTCATATCCATTCTGTGTTCCGCATACTTGCATAAAATAGCCTATTCATGTCTTCTACAGATATCATTCAGACTATCGCACATACACCGGAGCTTTAGATAACCTCTACATGCGCCCTGAAAATCCGTCGGTAGTTGAGGTTTCAGCACTGGTGTTTTCAGATTCTTGAAACTCGTCCGCTAGAAGTCAAGTTTTCCAGAGTAGAGGCGCGTCCAGACTAAGGTCTTGATTTAGAAAGGCTTACGCACCTGAAGTCATTCTTATTTATTGCTGCCTCGGTGCCAGGCTCTAGAATAGAGACAATTAGACAATAGCAGCGACCCTAAATCTCGAAACGACACCATGTAGAAATGTTTGCGTATTGGGGCTTTGAACTACAGCGCGCAGAACGTAGTCACGTCTCGCCATTCTGAGCCCGAGCGGTCACGTATTGAGCTTGGGTGATCGATGACAAGCTTCTCAATACGATAATGGTCCCGGGACCCTTTGTTCCGCTCGCCCATGTTCCCAATGGCGTCCTTTCTGAGAAATAATATTATGAAATAATAATATAAAAGCGTGATCCTCAGAAACAATATTTTTGAGGATGACGCTTTTCTTTTCCGGATATTGCAACCATTGTGTGTGGTCACTTACTCAAGGAGTATGGCAAAGTATGTCTTCTCATTACCTTGCGATATTTAACCCCTTTAGCATTTGTAGCAGGGAATCAACAACACGATCAATACAGGCAACCGGTACTGTTCAGGAGCACGATACCACTAAAGCCAAATGGGGCATAAAAAAACGTCAATTGTATTTGCCGAATTATAATCACTTTAGAAAGATTCTTGTTTGTTTTTGTTATTGTTTTCATTGGGAGGATACACAAATCATATCCAAGAGTACCCAAAGTGTATCCAGAAGAGTAGGTTGCCGCACCGACATAAATGCGATGGGATGACTTTGGGCCGAACGTCACGGTAAATCTAAGTAGGACTGTAGAGTGTCTCCTCGAATAGTAGCCATCGTTACGTATACCACCATCCTCTCAAATAGTGCTGAGTGACGAATGGGGTGAAACAGCGCGAAAAAGACGAGGACACAAGGAAACAAATACCACAGACAAGCGCTTGTCTGTGGTATTTGTTTCCTTGTGTCCTCGTCTTTTTCGCGCTGTTTCACCTCAGTTCTAAGTATGAACCAACTAGCCCTCATCAAGATCTGACGAATGGGACAGCTTCCAATTTGCAGAAGCTAAATCCTGAAGAAAATATTTTAAAGAGCAAGAAAACCCTCGGTATTGCGAATAAACATTTTCGATTCAATAGATAAGAAACACAATTTTACCGCACGGCGTGTGCCCACTTTGGGGATTAATCATGAAGTTAATTCTTTATCAATAACTGGGCTTTTTCGTTATAGGCGCTTTCGTGAAGACTGGTAAAATTGTTTGACACGTAGCATTAACAAAATTTTAAGGGGGTCACACAGAGTACCTAACTGTACGTGGCTGCTGGAAGGAAGGTATGAGTATTACTTATTGAAATGTTTGAGACTCTAATCTGCTCACCCATAAAACAATTATTCAAGAAGAAGAGCCATAACAATTGTTAGAAGAATTAAACATGAGCTAAGTTCTGCCTAATTCCTGATTTTGTCCCAGGAATTGTAGATCTAGCATCTCTTTCTATTGGCTCATTTTAAGAAGTTGCTGCGGAACACCTGGTCGGTATCATATTTATAAAATGAATGTGTGTGGCCTCTACTTGCTGTGGCAATGGCATTAAGGTAAGCTCTTTTTTACATACTGGAAATGCTCTGTTTGCGTTGTGGTCATCTGCGAGTATAGACAGCACGAAGAAGTTTAACACGTTTTTTTGGGGGAAAATGCCTCGCTTAACACAAACAGCGCACACAAATCCTAATTAAGGATTACTGCACACATTACACGAAAAAACAGAACTCATTCGGCCCGATGAATTTCTCGAAGCACTTGTTTGCACACAGATAAACGACACGGTCCTGCTACCTTATCTCAACAAGCGTCGCCATTACAAAGGTCGACTTCGAAGCTATATGTACTCTTCGCTGCGTATCACCACTAGGGTTGCAATGTGGGCTTGTTGGTAACGCATTTTCAAGGAGTGTACAATAGCGCGTTCTGGTTTTCGAAGCACATGCATAAAAGAGCCCGATGTACTAGAAATAAAGTCCACGAGGGTTGCAATGTGGGCAGAAAAGACAGGAAGTACTCCTAGCTGCGAAGTTAAACACAGGTAGAAGTTTCCAGATTGTAAGACATCAATTATATATCGTATACCCTTATCATGTGGAAACAATCACGTCGGACCTCCGGGCAGATACAATAATTATAGACTGCGCAAACACAAAAATAAAGTCGACCAAGCTCCATCAGATGGGTTTCTCTCCCTTCTTTGTAAGCAACATAAGTGCTCCCCTCTTTCAGAATCAACAACCATTACTGGTAGAAATAAGTGCAAACTGGCTAGACCTATATTAGAAGCCGAGCACATTGATGCCTTAGGGGATTCCTGTATCAGCAAACCGTCGCTGGATCTCTCTGAAAAAGAACTGAAATTCTTGCGCATGGCTTACCTTATCACTTAAAGAAATGTTTCCCTCTGGATGTTTATCAGTTCACGTGGCTGTGACTCATGTTAGCTGAGTGTATAAGTACGACTTGGTATTCCATAATAAACATTCTTAGAAGTTAGCGCAGAGTGTATCCCGGTGTGTCGTCTATTGTCCCGTCTTTTAATCGCGCTACCGTACACCCCTTCAAGTATCACCACTGCTCTGCTGCGCGTTTCATCGTCATACTTAACAATAGCAGCGACAGCAGCAGCCTAATTTATGTACTCTGAAGGACGTAGACCTCTTCCAGTGATGTCGAGTTGCCCCTGTCAAGCGTCAGTGGACTTAATTCGATGCCTTCACATTTTGTAATTTCTTGACAGAAAGAAAAATTGACATCCACCCGTGTGTAGCATCAGGTTACAAGGGACACCCACGCGGGTTTCTCAGAAACAAAGCTTCGTTGTTTGAAACAATGCCACAGGCTAAGCGTATCACTGAGCACAACCGCGTTTGGCTTACGTTTGGCTTGTCATGGTCGCCAAAATCGGAAGCAATGTCATCTACGTTAACATCCAAATGGAAGTTTGAATTGCGCGCCACGGCGACATTTATAAGGCGGAGCGTTTTGGGCATGCCCTGCTCCGCTGTAGTACAGTGTATTAGAGGAGCGTAGTGTGCTCAGGGGGAGGGGGGGGGAGGGGCATGGCTGAGGCTCCTTCTGTAGACATCACCAGGTGGCGCCACTTCAGCATGAGCTGTAGGCTTGGAATGGGCGTTGAATGGCAATGCAAGCCGTAAAATTGGAACTGTCGAAGTGGGCGGAGAAAAATGAGATGCTCGGAGAACTGTAGAATTGGTTCAGGCCAGGCACTCGCTAAGAGGTTAATATGTTTGTACTAACTCAGTGCATAGATAGTTCAGTAGCTGAGAATAGACCTTTATCCATGGCATTTCTAGATATTAAAGAAGCCTATGACAACGTGGACAGGGAATTGGTATGAGATGTTTTTTAAGCACAAAGGCAGAGGACGATTTCGTGGAGCTGATGAGAGAGATATATAGAGAAAACCGAGTACAAGTTGTATGTGAAGGTCGAAAAGGTAACGAAGTGGCGGAAATTCACCAAGAACTGAACCAAGGATGTCCTCTGGCTACATTGTTCTTCACGTTTTATTTAAGGGCACAAATAGACAACTACAAACCAACCATTTAGGAGTTGATATATGTCACTTGGGTAATGTATCAATGGTGAAACAGAAGCTCCCCGGAATGATGTATGCGGAAGACATAGTGCTGCTAGCGGACAATAAATGAGGTATACAGACACTTCTAAATATATGAGGAAACGCAGTGAGAAAACTAGGCCTCAAGTTTCGCACAGAGAAATCGTGAAATATGGTCTCTAATGAAGAAAGGAGTAATTACCTGGTGTCAATTCAACAGCAACTCATACACATAGTCAAGCAATATGAATACCTCGGCGTATACATAAGCGAAGAAAACACTTACTCAAGCACCCACCAAGAGAATCGGAAGCGGAATGCTGCAATAATCGCAATCGTAGCCCTGTGCGGCCACAATAAGTGTGAAGTGGTGCGTGGAATCTGTAAACGAATAGTGGTGCCAGTGCTAACGTTAGCAAATTCCATTCTATGGTTAAAGTCGGATATCTTGTCCGTGTTGGAAGATAATCAAACATCGCTAGGCCGGTTGGCTTTAGGAGCCCAGGGTAAAAGCACAAAGAGGCGCTGCAGGGTAACACGGGTTGGGCCACTTTTGAGTTGAGAGAAGCACAGAGCCAAATTTGTCTTGAAGAAAGACTCAGTAACATGGATAAAAATAAATGGGCAGGTAAAGTCGACAAGTATCTATACTTGGAAAGCGTGGACAGAACACGGAATGAAGGAAGAGGTCAAGAAAGTTGGCAACCAAGTACAGGGCAATAGAAGCTGTAAACAGACAATCAGGAGTCATCAGAAAGAAAATCAGAGATACGGAGGCATTTAATTGGATGCAATAGCGGAAACAAAAAATAACTATGGAGATTTACAAGAATGAGAAGAAAGAAATCGGAAAGCAAAATCTGTACGAGAAAACAAAGGGCGCAAACAAACAGTGCCTTGCTATTTGAGGCTCTAGCCGGTGGCCTAAGAAATAAAGACACCGGAGCAAATTTTCGGAGCCAGATGAGACATGTGTGTGCTGCTGCCGAAATCCGGAGATCACTCAGCACACCCTAATGGAATGAGAAGGGAGTCGCCCAGTGAGAACCGTAGGTAACGTGCACCTTCCAGAGGCATTTGGTAATATGACTGACGGAATGGCCAACCGGTCAGCAGTCGAGATAAGCAAGCGACGATTAGAGTATTAGCGAACATTGTTTAACTGCGCGAACAAACGAACCACAAAGACAGAGAGGGACAAGGACGGGCGCAGACTTGCAACTAAAGTTTATTCCACAATGTACACATATAAGTACATAGCCGACATGCACCACTGCGCGTGCGCGAAAAAAATATAAACAAAGGTAAAAGAAAAGTAAAACCTTGTATAAGCGAAACGCGACCTACCTACGCTCGTCAATAAACCTCATCTCACTGTGATGTAAATAAACTGAGGTGTCACTGACACATTGTTGCCCCTTCTTTCTGATGTGGTACGCCTCGAGTAGCTCTCTGGCTCGGCTATCTCGGCATCGGCACAAAATCTTCACTTCCTTCATTATCGGCTTGCACGTGCACGCCAGGCAGTGGACAGGCAGGTGCCCATTCGTTTTATTTCTAATAGACAATTCATGCTCACGCAAGCGCACATCATTCACATTCAGAAGGGGCAACAATGTGTCAGTGACACCTCAGTTTATTTACATCACAGTGAGATGAGGTTTATTGACGAGCGTAGGTAGGTCGCGTTTCGCTTATACAAGGTTTTAATTTTCTTTTACTTTTGTTTATATTTTTTTTTCGCGCACGCGCAGTGGTGCATGTCGGCTGTGTACTTATATGTGTACATTGTGGAATAAACTTTAGTTGCAAGTCTGCGCCCGTCCTTGTCCCTCTCTGTCTTTGTGGTTCGTTTGTTCGCGCAGTTAAACAATGTTCGCTAATATCTACCAACTCGCCCAACAAGAAGTTTAGACTATTAATGGGAAAAAAGCAGGGAAGAGATTGATACTACCAGATTTCTTACAGTAATGGATAGCGGTACAAGGTAGATATTGAAGGGAAATATGAATAAGGAGATGTACAAAAAGTGCTAAATAAAAAAAGCATATAGCATACCTGATTCAATCAAGCAGGATCGGTGACTATTTGTCGCCGCCCTCTTTCAAAGGGTATGTCATTATATAATAATCATCATTCTATGTATAGAAGCCGCCGTGTTTCTCCCGAGAAGCTTTGCAACGAGGGCTCGTTGCACATGTTGCACTTGTTAATATTTCTAGCTTTTATTATTATTATTATTGAAGTTCCTGACTTGCACCTAGGTAGAATATTTCGTGAGGTTGTCTGAGAAAGGCGACATATATTGAAAAGGAGAGTGAGCCAAATCGGCACGTAAAATTTGGCAGTATGAAACAAAGTGTTATACAATAGTTAGTCGTAGAAGCCACAATTCTTGCTGATACGTTGTTACGCTGGCAAAAATAAACTGCCGAAATGCCCATGCAATTGCTACAATTACGTGTAACACATTAAACAAATTTATCAATGAAAACCTACTTCTTCCTATGCAGCTATCAATCAAACAACACATGCACATTCTGTAGAAAGACTATAGTTAATTTCTAAGTGCCAGGATCAAGCCTATTGGAGATATGAAATGTAATTTAGAACAAACTTATTATTTACGTAATTACTTCATTCTCTAGGTAATATGAGTAATGCAAATTGAAATCAATTAGTTTTCATTCATTATTGAGTTATGAATGCCAATTCTTTAAGCAATTATTATTAATTTTACTTACAGACAATAAAGGATGTAGTCATTATTTTTTAAATTCATTTCGTTATTATATTGGTTAATTTGCAAATATTACACCGTTTATTATAGGTCTCACTTACGGGAGTTATATCGAATGGAATATTAAAAGTAATTCAGCACCTTTTTTTGCACTCAGATCTTGATATTGCGGCGACAACCACTGTGTATAATTCAAAGTGAAACACCTCAGGGAAAAGCAAGCCGTTATTTAAAACGAAAGCTTTGTTTGAACCACATAAACTACAAAAAATCACTAACAACACAAAGTTGGACGCGCAAGCTAGCGCAGCACAACCTGCACAACTGACAACACCAGGAATGAGCGACGGCAATCCCAGCGCGACGGATGCTGGCGGCGGCAATCCTTTCGCATGGGTTGGCATCCAAGTGCCGGACCTTCCCACACTTTCCAACTCACCACAATGCATGGCCCATGCTTCCTCTGAACACACTACGCCCTTCTTGTACACTGTGGCCATAGCCTTCACATCACAACGCATTGAAAAATGAAAAGGAGCACAGCGATGAGGGCGATTTGCAATAACTCCACTTCGACTGAACGCGTCGAAGTACTTCTTGCGGCAAAGTATTTCAGAAGCAGCCTACTTTGACTTCAACTATTTCTCCTCTTCGAAAAAGAAGGGCTTCAGGACCACATTAAAAGAAGAAAATCCGCAGTCCGGGTTGTTTGTCTCTTTATTCAGCCAAGCCTAGCTTTCTCAAAAGCTCCACTAAGGCTGTTATTACTATCTGGGAGGAGCCGGTCAGGTACCCCTCCAGGGCTGCGGGCTGTTAGTTTTAGTGAAGTAAGGAGGCCACGCTGTACTTTATGGCTTGGCGATTCGCCGGGTGGTCGCACGACATGACAGCGTTGTCCGGAAAGTCACTACACGCCTGACGGGTGGGGTTAGTCGGTCTATCTTGCATGTAACCTGCGAAGTGCGGTGTTTGCGAAAAGTGCGTCTGTTATGTCGCGTGCGAGCGCGATAAAAATGAGTGGCCCGCCCAGCGTGTCCTGCGGACGCGATGGAAGGCTGAGAAGAATGCGGCTTGATGCGTGCTATCTTATATACGTGGCCGTTTTTGGAGGTTACGTAAGTAAGCGCGTGCTATGGGAGGAGAGCGCGCTTTCTCCCTTCTGGCGCGTGCTTCAGCTATCGAACAGTTATAGCTTACGTGCCTCGCCGCAGACTGAGCCGCGTACGGAGAGCTCGTTCACGGAGACTTAAGTGCAACGTAGGCCGGAATGGTCTATGCTCATGGACAGCGGCGTGATGTCCCGCATGTGACAGCCAAAGAACGCATGGTGAAGTTTCAGCATCGATGATTCAGAAGGATGCCACCAGTGCCTGTGAGTACACAGGTAACACGTATGAATCAATTTAACTTCGTCTTCAGTGCTGCGCCATGTGTTGACCGAGATGACCCGCGGTCAGTGACGATGCTGAGATATTTGTGATGACGTAACAGCGGTAACTCTGTTCCGTCGACTGTCACTGGTATCGTGCCATGAATTTCCGCATGAACGCGAGCGAGCAGAATTTTTCTGCTGAATTTCTGAAGCTCTGAAGCCCTGTTGGTGGAGATGCTTCGACGTAGCCGTGGCTGCCCGTTGTACCCGCGCGTGCATCGTAGGTCGAGTTACTAAGGACGCTCATAAGCAAATGCCGTCTGCTTATGCGCTTATTTTCACCGTGTCACAAAGGTACACTGCAAATGCAAACAATGCAGCATTGAACCATATGGGAATGAATATGGTATTGGCCGCTGGTAACCCGAGAGGACATAACATTGTGCTTCGGTAGACTGATATGTCGTCACGGAGCTATCAAGTTGTGTCATCTGTTAACAATAAATGTACACAGGGACGGAGACGAAGAAGGAACCATCTCGTAAACGTTATTAGGAACATCAAAACAGGGTCGTTTGCTTTGCAGCAGCATTATATGGATGAGTTACCGCCCTGCGGCGTAAGGGATAGGTTAGGTGACGTATGCACGGCGGGTGGTTGTGCTCTTCAGCCTTGCCTTGTGACTCAACATTTTTTATATTACAGCGAGGGCGCTCTTAGCTCACAATTAACTCAGCAAAGCAAGGTTTGGCAACGCAAAGCGAGGAACCATGCCGTACAACTGTAAACCCGGGCTCCCCGCTTAAGCCTATAGGCTCTTTCGGGGAGCACTGGATTTACCCTGCAATGCGACAGAACTGTAAGAATGCACTGTACTGGGGAATACAAACAAAGCTTGCATACAATGAGCTTGCGAGGTTATGAGAAGGTGCAATGTATTGCTTTACTTTTTTTAGCTGCTCACAACAAGGCGCAACACATTTGTCTTACACCGCAACAGGACAACGTGAAAAACTCTGAAGAATATACAATCCTAACTTGTGTCAAAAACAAGCGTGTGGTTTTAAGAATTTGTAGTGAGAATCTAGGCGATGGGCAAAAGCCCTTAGTCGAAGGCGAAATCAAAAGAAACTTCAGACAGAGCTCCCAGTGACACGCACATAGCGTTGAACAGTGAGAATGTTGGGCAATGCGAAACTTTCCCCTTTCCCTAAGCCCCCACCAGACACTCACAAACAGGCACAAAGACTTCTGTAACACAGCAGTCTGCCAGAGCAGAAAAACGTAGACAGCAAAAGGCAGATGTACGAAGAATAGTGCAATAGAGGTAAACAGTAACGAAATGAAGTGAGTGGTGCTTCCAAATATTTGCTTCCGCTTCTACCGGAAGTTCGAAGTGCACACTTCTCAAGCCGCGCAACTTTCTTACCGTGGCAACGGAAGAGACGCCGTGCTGTTGGGAGACAAATTAAGAGCAAAAAAACCTTTCCGAAAGTTTCATCATAGACCGCCTCCGGGAAGTGCGTTCCTTTGCCACAACAGATCTCTAGGCACAGCATGGGCAGAGTAAGATGATAAAAGCCTACATTTACGGTTTGTCCTAGGGTGCAGGGGTCCAATCTAACTCTCATTATTTTTCTCTCTTACATTATCTACGCACTTATTAGATATGCCTCTAGTTTATCGTGTGCCATTACGCACCACATTATATATATTATCATTACTGCAATTTAATTTTGACAGTGGCTTAGGTCATCTTGAACACCTCTAAGCTTTTCAATTTCTCTTCTGGAACAGAGTGTCGAATTGTGTAAGCTCATACTGCAGTAAAAATTATTAACCTCGTATCATTAAGATATTCGCGCCGTGAGGTACAAAATTCTTAATCATAGTAATGCAAACGGTGAATGGAAACAGCGTGTAATCCAGTAGGAATTCCCTTCCTCCAATCACGATACGTTCAAACCATGCTCGGGATAATCATGCGGCTGCTGTAGAGACCGGTGCATGCGCTCACGACAATCAAGGCAAGAAGAAACAAACAACCCGCCACGGGATAAAGCAACGCCTCCTAGATACCACAACACCTGTGCAGTTCAATCCATGACGTCATGCTACCTTTCTCATGCTCCCATGTAAGCCGCGGTCATTTTGGCGTTACCAAATTCGTCATGCCCGGCTTTGCAATGGGAATTTCGGTACAACTAGCATCTCGTCTTAAAGCAGAATACACAGGCCTACTATCTAGGAGGTTTTGGTTGAAGGCAAGATCTCCATGAGCCCCCGATATAGTTATTTCTAACGACGAAACTGAATTGTTCTCGAATAGTTGGGTTCCCTTCTTTGAGACTTTGGCATAAATAGTCTTTTGCGAATCTTCACGCTTCCTAGTGATATTCTTGAAAGGACACTTGTCTATGAAGGATTTCTTTTTCCTCTGTCAAAACAAAACGCATTCTACGCTTTATTTTGCCCGACCAAAGTGTAAAAAATTTTGAAACATGAAAAAACTGAGCCCACACAGAATTTTTTTCAAACTGCCCGAAAATAAAAAAGTATAACGAAATGGTTGGAACAAAAGATTTTCGTTCCATCTTTTTTTGTTAGTCTTTATACGCAGATCATTTCAGTGGTGGATCTCTTTCAATATTCCGGTCCTCAGACGAGTTCAGGGTGACAAATGCAATAGTGTGTTGCTTTTGGTCTGATGAACTATTTTATTTTGTGCTAAAAAAGTATGCGAGAGGAGTATGCTGTGGTAGCAGATGATACAATGGCTGGTCGCTTTTACTCGTGCCGTTATTTTCACAGCGAGCGTTCTTATGCGATCCGCAATTCATCCTTTGTGGTCGAAATCTTTATCTCAGGAATTAGCTGCGGCTTTTAATCCATCTGCCCCCAATTTCAGCTTAGAGCACATATTGTGCTGCGGCTCGAGTAAACAAATGTCGACCCATGAATAAACGGAAAACATTAAAAGGTTTCACCTCAGTAGTTCGTGGGAAAACGCTAAATTGGTTAACGCTAAATTGACTGGGATAACCAATAATGCTGCGTGCGACGGCTGTGGCAGCTAAGAGAATATCGAGTAATTATTGTGCCACCATCATCAATTTTAGCAGCAAATACAAATCACTCTCTACCACATTGTAACAATTGGATGATCGACTGTTGTCCAAGCAGGCGATACTCGAAGACAGCCCTCATCAGTCGTCAGCCCGCAGGGCTGTGAAAGCACCGTTTGTGTTACTTTGGGGAGGGCGACCCGTGTGAACACCTGTAACCTAGTCGCGCTCGGGGCCCACGCGCACGAACTCACGGCATCCTTCTTGAATGAATGTATGAATGTTTATTTTGACAGAAATAAAATACAAGGAATCTCGGTCAAAGAGGCTGACAAAAAGGCACGAATGCCTGACTAAGTGTCAGTCCCCTTCCCCGACCCATTCCCAGTGCACAAAACACTCAAGCACACAGGGCAAGCATGGTACACAAAGTGCATACATACACAAAAAAATGAAACGTACATGAAATACGTAAAAGAAATACTGACTTTGATTTGTGCACAAAAGAATGAACAGTCATACCTGAAGCGACAGGAAATACATGTTCACTTTTTTTTAAGTTTTTAGGGTCGGTGATTCATTTATTATAGTGAGTAAGGCAGGGTGATGATTAATAAAATCTGCAACTATGAATGCCTGCTTTCGCATGCCGTAATTGATACGGATCTTGCCCTTGTAATTTAATTGCCTTGTGTTGTATTTATGTTCATTCGGGAGGTATGCTTTAAAAAAGGCGCTTTCATTGAGTCTTACCTCTTCAAATATTGCAATGGCTGTTTTTTTGTTGATAAGGTTTCCTTATGTTAAAATACAATTCTTCTTGAAAAGCGGAGCGGAGTGGCTTCTATAGGGCGCATTCTCAATTACCCGAATCATCCGTTCCTGTAAGGTTAGTAAACTATGGATGTTGGTTTTCACCGTGGTGCACCAGACAGATAAACAATACTGGAGGCGCGAATGCACTAGCCTATAGAATAATTGTTTTTTTCATCTAGAAGGTAATAGACGTTTTAATTTATTAATAACACCGATGGATCTTGCAATGCTGGTTTTAATGTTGCCGACATCACTGGACCAGTTTAAGTTTTCTTCAAACGTAACATCAAGGAACCTCTGGCACGTAGAACGTATATTGACTTGACGGAATTGTAATACTAGGCTATCACCATTACTTTCGTTACCAGGCCGAAAAATAATGTACAGTAAAAGCTCGTTAATTCGAACCGCAAGGGGAAGCCGCTTCAGTTCGAATTAACGAAAGTTCGAACTAACGAAAGTGAAGGAGAGCAACAGTACACTGCGATTTCGAAGCAGTAGGGCATGTCAGAAATTTTGCGTGTCAGAAAGTGATGGCGTGTGCCGCGGGCACACGCCATCTTCAAGTCGAAGCTCTGGGTCCGACAGTGCCACACCACCGATATCCACCGAAAAGAACGCTAGCCGAGGCTTAACACTATCACAATGATTCGCGATGACCGATACCTCCTAAGCTGAAAACAGAGGTGCACAACCGATGAAGACTGCCGAGACAAAGACGCTGAACATGTGAAAGTGGCGAAGGCCCTGATTCGTTGGTTCTTGATTGCAAGCGCAACTGCGACGTACTTGATTCGCTGTGTTTTGGCGCTTGCCGTGCCATCTCTGCACAACATTAGCAGCTGTACAAGATTTGCAAAGCCTCCGAGATTCGCAACGGGCAAGAAGTCTTGGAGGTTACGTAGAACGGAGAGGCGGCAGCCGCCACTGCCTTCTGGCTGACCCCGCGTCGGTTAGATTTTTTTCCGATTATGCCTTCTCTCGCCGTTCTCTCCGTTTCGGAGGCAATACAGCCTTGTGTGTAGGCAGTAGGCGCTTTTCTCTGGCCGTGTGCCAGGTGAGCGTAGTTCGAATTATCCATGAGGGAACCTTCTCGCGTTCGAATTAACGGACTTTTTTATACATAGACTTCTGTGGAGCTTGGCCGGACCAAATCGTACAGTTCGAATTATCCATAAATTCGAATTATCGAAGTTCGAATTAACGAGCTTTCACTGTATTTTGTCTTTTTATTGTTTAATTCCAATTTATTTGCTCTAAGCCAGTCTGAAAGATTACTGAGCCAAATATTTGCTTCTTGCTCGAGCGTAACCAGGTTTCCACCAGAAAAGAAGATATTGGTGCCATCAGCTTACATGATTATCTCAGGTGTTAGAGGCACGTTTGTGATGTCATTAATGTATAATAAAAAAGGAAGTGGCCCTAGGATGGACCCCAGGGGAGCACCGTACTTGATTTCACCCATTGCCGATTTGGAATGACAAATGTATGTGTACTGTAGTCGGTTGGTGAAATAATTTTTAATTAGGTTGAGAGCAGTTGTTCTAATGCCGTACTCACCTAACTTTTGTAACAAGATATCATGTTTAATGGAATCGAATGCCTTTTTAAAGTCAAGAAGTATTCCTATTGTGTACAGCTTGTCCTCAAAGATACTTATTATTTTTTCTTTGATCTTTAGCAGCGCCATTTTAGTGCATTGGCGTTTTTCGAAACCGTATTGCTTTTCTGTTATAATATTATTTTGAGTACAGAAATTTAAAATTCTGTCAATAATGACCTGCTCTACTATTTTGAAAGAGATTGGGAGAACTGAAATCGGCCTGTAGTTGTTCACGTCATTCCTGTCTCCCCCTTTAAAAACTACCGATACCCGTGCAATCTTTAATTCAAAGGGGAAAGCGCCAGTGCACGAAATTAAATTGCATATGTGTGACATTACTTTACAAATATGCAGCGCCACAGCTTTTATTGGTTCTGCCTTTATACCATCCACACCACATGCTGTGGAATTCATGAACTTTAGAAATAAGCTACTTATTTCAGCCTCAACTCTTGGTGCAAGAAATAGCGATCTGCTCATACTACATGGAATATAAGACCTGTAACTTGGGCTATCAGCATCGAACGCATCAGACGCGCTACATTGTATGAAATGGTGATTAAACTTATCGGCCAGTGCAGTCGCTGTGAAAGATACGCCTTTACCATAACTTCAAAAACAAGATTGCGGTCACTGTTCGGAAGCAGATCATTCAATGTTTTCAAAACTTTTTTTTGGATCATTAAGAATATGACTGGACTTATTCTCATAGAACCTCTGCCTTGCCAGCTTTATATCAGGGCCCAATTTATTACTGACCTTTTTGTATTTCATTAAGTACTCTGGTTGCCTTGTCTTTATAAAAGTAGCGAATGGTCTATCACGTTCTTTTGCGCGTTCTAGAAGGGCGGTGTCAACCCACGGTTTCCTGCATTTCTTGCTTCTTCTAGCTTCTCTTGGAGGGAAAGCTTTGTGATAAAGGTGTTTGATTACGCCGAGAAAGCGAGTGAATGCCTTGACAGGATCCGTCAATGCGTATATTTGGGACCATTCCACTTTTCTGACTGACGCTTCAAAATCAGCAATCGTGTTCTTGGCTATCAATCTGTACTGTGAGCGTGTGTCATTTTTTGCGCTGTCGGTGCACTTTCGTCCCACGTGTAAAAAACAGGAAAATAAGCATGTGATCACTTACATCAGAGATGAGGACACCCGACACTAATCCAAATAATCGCGTTGTAAAACACAAGTCAAGTACGCTTTCGGAATTGTTCGTCACCCTGGTCGGAACATTAATAATATTTTCGTAGCCAAACGAAAAGAAAACATCCAGAAACGCTTGTTTGGATCGGTTCATTGAAAGCAGGTTAATATTAATATCACCCGCTCCAATTAGGGGAGTGCCGAGCTGTGTACAAAACTCCAACATACATTCAATGAAATCTTATAACATGGATACAACACCGGAATGAGGCCTGTAAATAACCACAAGTATAGCGTTCGCACACTTGATCATGAGGGATTCATAGTGCCCGTGTATTACAGAAAACTCAGAAATTGCATCAAAGCTTAGATCCCGTTTTACATAAGTAGTGACGCATCCCGTTTCTTATGTTTTCGGGACAGTGAATAACCCTTATAGCCTGAGAAGTGTACATCTTCATACTCGTCGCGGAACCAAGTCTCAGCGAGCGCTAAAATATCAAATTCATGCTGTAATTCATGTAGAAGCATGCAGACAGATTCATGTTTGCTTTTTAAACTTTGTGCGTTCAAATGAAACAAAGAAATCTGATTTCTATCACGTAACTCTGCGCTCTGTCTGAAGGAAAGCTTGTCGTACTACTTGCTTTCCTGAAAAGGGATTGCCATTTTGATGGATGGATGGATGCGAAACTTTAATAAGGTCCTGAGCTACGCGACTCAGCGCGCTGCGGGCCGCTCCCACGTTGGGACAGTCAGGCCTTGCCCGACCGCCGCATCGTGGGCCCTCTGGACAGCCCATAGTTGCACCCCGGCATCAGGGCTCTTGATAGCGGAGAGCCACTTGTCTTCATTGATTTCTTCTGTGCCTCGTAACAAGGGGCAACGCCAGAGCATATGATCTAGGCTAGCGATGTCATTGCAATGCCTGCAAGAACTGGTGGCATAGGTGTCGGGATAAATTTTGTGGAATAAAGCCGGGCTGGGATATGAGCCTGTTTGCAGTAATCTGAAGGTCAATGCCTTCGCTCTATTTAACTTCTTGTGTGGAAGGGGAAACTCTATCCTGCCGAGATAAAGGTGCTGCGCAATTTCGTTATATGTGGTCGGTTGATCTCTATTCTCCACCGCTGCGGGCCGGCGTTGGAGTTCTCCATGGTCGCGGAAAGTGAGACCTCGCGCCTTGGAGTGGGCCAGCTCGTTGAGGTTTGTGGGGCCTCCCGTGATGGATCCCATGTGAGCGGGGAACCACGTGAGAGTGTGGGTGGTGATGCTTTTGCCGTCGAGGATGCGACAGGCTTCCTTACACACGGCGCCGACGCTGAAGGCACGGATGGCTGCCCTGGAGTCGCTGAAGATATTGGCATGTCCGTCATCCAGGAGGGCCAAGGCAATGGCCACTTGCTCCGCTGCACGCGACGACGTGCTTCGTACCGAAGCCGCGTTAACGGTCGAGCCCCTGTGGTTGATTTACACCACCGTGAAATTGTCGCTGTTGCCATACTGGGCCGCGTCAACGAAGCAGCTGCCGCCAGGGAGTTCTGTTGCGCGGCGTAGGAGCGCCACCGCTCTGGCCTTCCTTCTTTCTACGTTGCGCTGGGGATCCATATTGCGCGGGGCGGGCGATATGATGATGTTATCTTTCTGCTCTTTCGGTAGGCCTTGGTAGGCGTCTTCGACAGTGGCCGGAGGGACGCCCATCTCATTGCCATCTTGAAGAATGCGCATAAAAAGCCATACTTCTAGATTATCTTATTCTGTCAAGGTCATCCATTGTGATAACCCTAATGACTCGATCACGAGGACCACGACGCACGAAGAATTTTCCATTCTTGTGCCAGGCGAACTTGTACTCTTTTTCAGCCGTCCCCGTCTTCATATGCCAGAAAACTTTTTGTTCTGTGCTGTGATATTTTCATTCAGGTAAAGTTTTTATTTTGATTTTCTCAGTTGCGATTTTTTCCCGAGCCAAGCATTTCTGGTCGCGCGAGAAGTGAAGCGAAGCAGGACAGGTGCGACCTCTTCTGATTTTTCTGTACTGATTGTTTCATTTTCATCGTCAACTGAGTCAGCCCTGACTAGTAACAATTGAATAATCGCACATTGTAACAATTGAATGATCGACTGTTGTCTACGCAGGCGATACTCGAAGACCGCCCTCATCAGTCGTGAGCCCGCAGGGCTGTGAAGGCACCGTTTGTGTTACTTTGGGGCGAGCGACCCGTGTGAACACCTGAGACCTAGTGGTGCTCGTGGCCCACGCGCACGAACTCATCACATGCTTCTTCCCTCTTTCTCTTTCCCATCTTTCTATTCCCGCTTCCCTTCACCCAGGGTAGGACAGCAAACCAGCCACATTTTCGGTTAGCAGCCCCGTCTTTTCCCCTTTCTTTCCTACTACACATTCACTACAGAAGTTAAACTAGGTGCAGGGAATACAATAAGATATAGTATGTTGTGGTGCCATTCGGCATAGTGGATAGCCGCGAGATTGCCACCTCTTATCCCTCCTGATGTGCACATATGGTTTCGTGATTCACGGATAGGGTGGAGATGATAGATTCACCATAATATTCGGTGTGTCATAAAACACAAATCGTCAGAAGTTACTCAACCATCATAAGGAAGATTGCCATTCGCATTAACGCAGCCAGTCATCTACGACCAATTTTTTTTCACAGTAATAAGGACGTTACGAAGCTATGACTCGGCGAAAGACGTGCCTACTGTGTCTTTTCTTTGAATGCTGTTCTATAACGTACATTCTTGTCTCATTGTAATACACGCGTTACGTGAATAGGTATGAATACATTCTGCAATGTGCATAGGGGTGCTCCAGCCATTCGTCTGCAATATACGGTGGTACGAGTACTAATGTCGGAAGACTTCATCCCTCAGTACAGATTCGCTGACCGGTGACTTTGATCGCCGGTACCGTTGTAAACTAAGTTTTTCTTGCTTTCCTTGGCACATGTTCAGCCAATAAAGAGTTCACTTCTTAACCCACACTCTTGGAAGCATTTCACTTTATTCACCATCACCACAGCATGAGAATGTTACAGGCGGATAAAACATTAGTGAAAATGCAGTTTGCTTTCATTATCTTTCTTGCGTCAATTGCCCGAGACAGAAAGACAGCTAATTACAAAATCTTTCTTTTACAGCTTAATAATTCACTGAGCTAGTCGAACGCGTCAACGCTTCCTTTTCAAACTTTACATGTCCGACCATTATGCTATTCTTCCTATTTACAAAATATAAACGCATACACAATAAAGTCAAGCAGAAAGTTTCTCTTTCGTCTTTGGATGGCACTAATACCAATACTGCGAACTTGCAAACTACGTAGCCAGAGAAAGGAAATTTCTCGTGGCACCAGTTCTGTAGTTGCATGAAGCGAGCGTGGCACAGATGTTTTATGCAGTTGCGCACATTTTGTGAGAAACGCGCGCTCGGATATGTAAGCGCAAGCGCCTGGGTACGTTCGCGTATGCACCGTTTGCGACGATCCGTCTCTCAGGAACGAAAGTAATCTTCTCGGATGCGGAAGTTTCCTTTATCAAAGTCGACGCGCTTAGCAAAAGAAACACTTCCGCGTACGCCTTCTAAGGTAACGGTAAGTTTATTCTCTAAGAAAAACTATGTTTTCATGTCGCAGTTTGCGCCGAGATGCACCGGTTTGCACAACTTGCCGCTGTAACGCTTCGCGGACTTGGGTAGAGTAGAGCCCACTGAGTAGAGCCCTCTCAAGCTTTTTCGAGGCAGCCCGGACTGTCGGAAATAATCGTTTAAAACGATTATATATCTCAATAACTGTAAGCGTCCTGTACGCACACTAGTACAAGCACATCCAAGTATTGTCGCACTCTACTGAAACATCTCAGGCCCCAAAATAACTTTCAGTGAGAACAAGAGCGCAGTTGTATGCTGCAGCGGCGTGTCTTTGTGTTTAAGGTGTGTGGCTGGACAGGGTGATATACAAATGCATGCGCTCGACCAATGTATAGCTCTAGAAGTTGAGCCGTGCCGCAGTATAGGCTGCGTTTTCCCACTCAGCATATTTTGCTTTTTATTTGCGTATAATGATGCGAAAAAGCTTAACGACAGATATATGTTATATGTGGTTGTAAGCCCTACTATGCTGTAAGGCCTGCAGTGGACTTGCTGTATCTTTTGCTTCCTTACAATGCTATCTAGATGTGTCACTCTATAGCAAAGGACGGCTTACGGATAGAGACGAGCGTTACGGTTGTAGGGTTTGAGAAATGAGTCAACACTGAGAGGGACCTTTCCATTTCGTCACTCGAAGGGGGCCATATGTACATTTCGATCTAGTGAAAAGTGCGACCAATTGTGCCCGTAGGTAACAGTCAGTGTGAGCCCCCAGCCGCTTGAGCCTAATTGTTCCACATTCATAATGAGACGGGAGAGGCAGCAGAAACATGCTGGAATGAATGCTCGTACATGTATACTGCCGCAAGGAATTTTTTAGGGTTGCCATATATACAGAAGGATTCAAGTGGCAGGATATTAATCGGGTGGGCTGTGGGCCATCTGTTTAGCAGCAACGGTGAATGGAGGAGGGGGATTTCTCAGCATTGCCGTGAGTTCACTGCCCATTGAAGCCGGTATGTGTATTGCGTTAATGATGTACATCGCATCACAGACTCCTATTGCATTCACAACCAGCTCTTATATGGCCCTAATGAATACGTGGTGACATCGTCAAGTTTAATTATCGTAGAAGCCTGCGCGACATCGTGGGTGAGTTTATGTTCACTAACAGAGTGTACTACACCAGTGGTTTTACTGGACTGTAGACAGAAAAACGTAATTTCACGTGGCACATGTTATCTGTTCAATGATTGTGAAGAGAAGCTGTACGAAGACAACCTTAGCAACTCCCAGCTACAGTGGCAAGGCTCCAGATCTCAACTTCCCTGGCCTACATGACATCTGGTGTTCAGTTCAGTGTGCCCATGTATACAACTGCTCGCCGAATTCGTTTTTGCATGCGCACACTCTTCTCAAGTTATTACTCCGCCCAAAGCTTATCTAATGTACATTCGAGGTAGCATGTGCTTAACTGTAAAAAAATTCAATATAATAAAACACAAGGAAGTTGCTTACATCAAAACTTAAAAACATTTCCCCGTCTGACTTGTCGTAGTTAGACCTGGTAAGCATTTCAGTTATCTTTTCCTGGAGTCATCCCTGCCTGCTCCCTCATTTTCTCCTCATCCCCCTCCTCCTAATGCTTCTTCCGGGGCCACATTTTGTCAGATATATTCCCAAGCTTATTTATTCATTCCCTGTCGCCCTACCTACAGGTTGTCCAATAGCGTCAATAGTTCGGGCGCGGCTTTGTGTGCGTGAAGCCAAATGACAGAAAAATTTAAAGAAATTTCAGATCGAAGGCACATAGGGCAATCTATCCGAATCAAAGGTTCAGTTAAGTGTTTAATCAAAAGCTACAAAGTTGACCATTTTAACGCGAAAGCGTGAAGGTCACCATGTCGCAGAAAATCTGGCGTCGGCGTCGGCACCGGCGGTGAAGTCCGCATGGGAAAAATCATCTAGCACCATGCATCCCGATCCACGCATGCCCTCCGCGTGGCGCACAGCTGTTACTGCACTAACTGAATTGCTCAAAGTGCAATGCGTCAGACAATTCGTAAAGTACGACTTACACACAACCTAGAAACATGACAGCGTCGGTTTGTAATAGGAATATACTGGAAAACGTAATTCTGTTGCGCGGAAACTGAAACACAAACCCCTTTTCTGGAGGCTGTTTCAGGTCTGTCATTAAAGGAGCAGTGCGCCCTGCTCGGATGTTTGCCACAGCATCATCACCTGCGCGCATCCGCGGCAGCGGCGGCACCCGCCATGGGAGAAACAAACAAGAAGAACCGGAAAGCTCGCCTTCGTGTATTGCGTTCGCTGCCGGCGTTTCCCGGTAAACTTTACGGTTACATAAGCTGCAGTTGCCGGGGAAGCGGGAAGAACAGTGAGGGATCTTTCAAGGATATCGCGTTGTACTCTGCGCTCTTAAAGGCAAAGATGAGGCGTCCTGCAACTTTCTAGTCCACGGTCTTTAGCACAAAGAGGCGAGCGCATGTTGTTTTCCCGCAGCCGTGTACCAATTTGAGAAATCATATACTGACTTGTCTTTTCTGATTTCTTCTTATTTATTCGAAGTTTTCCTCCCCCGTCTTCACCGATCCTCCATTGTGGGTACGTGCCATAGTATAGGAATTGTATTCACCATGGGTACCTGGCGATCACGTCACAGAGCTACATAACATTGGCATCATACCGTCCGCTGGTAGGCTCGGGTATCACGAGCTCCTTGAAAAACACAACCAAACTAAGCCCATCCCCGCAATAATCAGAAACTGCACCAAAGTGGCGCCAACACCCAGAAATATGAACCCAACTCTACATGCAGGCAGAAGAGAAGCCAGAGCTGCATACATTGAAAAACACGCACGGCGACAAACCAAACTCGCGCTTCGTGGACGCGGCAAGATACTCAGGCAGGCAGAAAAGAACGGTAGCCGCTGTCACTTACTACATGGGCAGAGAAATCATTAGCGCCTACACTCACAACACCACTATCGTGGGAGCAGAAGAAATCGCGATAGCCCTTGCTATCAAAACGACGGAACCAAATCAACAACAAATAGCCATCTTATCAGACTCTCAAGCGGCATGCAGAAGCTACCTCAGGGGACGAGTATGCACCGGAGCCTATAGGATTATACAAGATATAATACCCCGAGCCAGGTTTCACCTTTTGTGGGTACCCGGTAAATAGGGAATCAGGGGAAACGAAGAGGCTGACAGAGTAGCTCGTGCGCATGCTACGCCCCACGGGTGCTCACAGGACGCCTCTGACGACCCGATCCCGATTGACCAGAACTACTCTGCAATTTTGAACTATGACAGAGGAAATAGAATGAAGCTAAGACCCCAGATAAGAATCTCAGTAAGGAAGAACACGTTATATGGAGAAAGCTGCAAACCTATACATATTACAACCTGCACATTCTCCCTAAAATTCATCCGGAAAGATATGCGGACACATGCCCATGGTGCGGAGCCACGCCAACCTTAGACCACATCTCATGGGCATGCACGGCATATCCACAAAAGACAAACACAGAAATTACGGAGCATACACAATGGGAGGCGGCGCTGTCCAGCTCACAGGAAGAGGTCCAAAGGGCCATCATCCGACAAGCAAGACGGCGCGCGGAAGCCAGTGGGGCCCTTGTCTAAGGGCTCCACCCATTGAGCGTTTTAGTCTACAATAAATCTATTGTTGTTCTTCTTCTTGGCCAATTCCCCTATGTAGGTATGTGCCATAGTATTGAAATCATTATAATGGACATGTGGCGACCATCTGAAAGAGTCGGTTAGTGTTGTAGCGTGAGAAGGATACGGGAGCGTAAGTCACTGATGTATGTGACATGGTAACAAAGTGGTAAAATTGGGTACAAACAGGAAGAGGAAATGTCTGGCGATTATGATACTCCCTAATGAGCAATTAAAATTTACATTTCGTGATATATTGAGGCAAGGAATTTGAGACCGAAATCACCGCACCGACTGGCAGTTGGCCAGTGCCGTCAGTGTCTCGGGAGAGGGAGGGGCAGTATGGGAACGCTGGCATGATGAGCGCCATCGGAGTTAGCTCCGCAAGAAGACGACGGCGAAGGCGTGAGCAGTGGCACGAGCGCTAGGGGCAGTACGGGAACGCTGGCATGATGAGCGGCAATGGGGCCAGCTATGAAAGAAGACGACAACGGTGACGGCGAAGGCGCGAACAATAGCACGAGCGCATTCGTGCGGTTACGCTGAGGGACGCCGACGCTCAACCCATGAACAGGTGCCTACGAGCTGCGGTCTAAAATCGATTGTGTCCTAACGGTTAGAATATCGGGTTGCTGCGCTGGGATCCACCACCGGACGCACTTTTGCTTGGTTTTTAGGTGAGGGTGAATCTAGTTGGCGAGAGGCTTGCAAGCAGCCGACCAATCAAATGACCAACAGACCGAAAGACCCAGGTGATACCATGGGATGGTAGGCTAATCAAGGTTTGTTTACAAAAAAAGGCCAGGCTCAGCTTGGTTAAGCCAAGAATGCGTTGCATATTGCGCGAGTTGGGGCCCAGGTTTTCCTACGGCTGTCGTGACGTCACGTCACGTGGTTGCGCTAAAGGTCAATGGTGGCTGCCCGGCCGCGCCGAAGGGCTGAACTGAGTGATTGCAATCCCTTATGAAAATGGTTATGTCCTTTATGTTTACTGTATGTTTCCCGCAGTTCACATGAGGAAATGTCTTTTATGTTTCCTCCATGTTGAAATTTGGCCACTGCTTTTATGTTTCCTTCGTGTGTCCTCCCTTTATGTATCCCTTATGTTACCGTACTTTATGTTTCCTCCATGTTGAAATTTGGCCACTGCTTTTATGTTTCCTTCGTGTTACCTGCCTTTATGTATCCCTTATGTTAACGTACTTTATGTTTCCTCCATGTTGAAATTTGGCCACTGCTTTTATGTTTCCTTCGTGTGTCCTACCTTTATGCATCCTTTATGTGGCCGCAGTGACTAAATCCTGTATTTTACGTAGACATGCATAGATGAAGAAAGAGTTCCGTGTACACATCTTATATTTATAAATTTTTCCTGAGTTAAAAAGTTTTGCATTGGTTTTCATTGTAAAGTTACTGTTCCCTACATGATGCAGCGCACGGATTGAAACTCTGCTTTGGCACAGAAATTTATGCCAATTTCTTCTAAAATTACAAACTAATTAGACTTCATAGATTATTTTAGTATAACACTTGGAGTACCACTGTACGTTCCTCACTGCAGTGCTGCTGTTCTAGTTATGTCTTTGTGACTAATATAAAATGTAATGTTTTGGATGGAAAGATCAGGTTGGATCAGTGCTTGCACTTTTAAAAGAAAGTTTTGACTATACTTTGCAAAGGTTTGTCTGAAACTACGAACAGTTTATTGGACTCTCTGGATGTTACTTCAATTTGCCAGGTCTGCTCACAGCAGACCTCTGGAATGTGGTGCTTGGGTGAGAGCTCACAAGGCACCTGAAAAACAAAACAAAAGCCAATCTTTTTCACTTATTCAAAAATATTCATATAAGCAAGAACAGCCTGGCCTGTATGCACACAGCTAAGAAATGTGGAGCAGTCAAAAGCAGATCATAATAACATCAGGGCAACACAGAAGCTTTTAACTAATTGTTGTTTGAAAGAGACTGAGCTGCCAGTCCACTCAGGTATTAAATTGCTCACAAATTCTTTTAAACATTCCTGCAGCAGCTGCTAAGTAGTACATGGCCTGTAGGAGTAGGCAACTGGCCAACAAATCTTTGTGTGCCTGCTTGTACAGATGTCTCGTAGTTGTATATCAAGTGGTTACACTGTTATATGGTAAAATTCAGGCGGGAATAAAACCAGCCGCAAACATCAGACTACCTGGGAAATTATCACCAAAACTTAAATATCTAGTAAATCAAATGAACAATCAATTACGAAGGGTCTAAAACCTAGACCGCGATTTTGTAGCGATCCCTTTTTCGATGCTACTCCTTTTGCTCATTGATCTGACCGACATTCCGCTATCGTTATTAACTAGAACAGCCAGCCGTGGAAGGTGGGTTATAAGAGTGGCAAACATCGAGCGCAAAGCATCGCAAGAAAATCGCATCCCTTATAAGGCAGTGCTACAAGCCACCGTCTTCAACAATCGCAGGAACTCACATCCTGTTCTTCGGATGAAAATATTAATGAAAACGAGCGTCTGATTGACATGCCTCGATTAAAAAGAAATTTCGCTGTTGTAATGTCGGTCTATATTTGCCCTACAATATAAAAGACAAATACACGAGCACGTCGAAGAACACAAACAATGCAGACAAGTTCTCGCGAAGCTGGACTTCAATCTGAACACTATCAATAAAGTAATCTTCACACAAGCTAATACCTGTTCAAGTGTCAAACATCGCAGTCGCGTGCCAACTCACGATGCCCGTGACACAGCGACATGCATTACACGCGTAACTTGCGGAAATTCACATCTACGGAAGACTTTCTTGCCGGGAAACTACTGAGAAAACAGTAACTTTCAGCGTTTACGTAAATATTTGCCCATTAAGTCCCAACAATCAGCGTTGGTAGCACATCACTCCATAAAGCAAGTAAGCGGTAAGAAATAATACATTTCACGGAAACTCCCCTCGTGAAACGCTTTGCTAAATGTACACAGCAACATGGTCAACGTACGCTCAGAAAGTGGGTAGTTCTGAACTTAGTGTCACACATTACTTCCCCCCTTTTCTTTGGCTTCTGGATTGGATTGGCGCGGCTCGCTACGTGCTTGCGCGCGCTTTTCCGAGCGCAGATTGGTGTGCGCCTGGTTTCTGCACTAGGCTGTTATGCGATCGCTTTTTCGAGCGCAGATTGATGTGAGCCTGGTTTCTGCACTAGGCTTTTGCACGATCGCCTGCTTTTTGCACTGGGCTTTCAGAAGGCGAAGTGAGCGTCGCTTACTGCAGGCGGCAAGTGATTTGGCTCATGTACTGCGTGAGCAAAAACATAGGCACGTGGCTCATGAAGGAGATGACCGGCGACTTGCTTAATCTGTCGGACCATGTCATCGCCGACTGGAGGAACTACGCTCGTGAGGTCGTGCGGGACGAGCTGCTGGCGCGACCCCCACTCGGTGGCCCCGGGAGGATTGTGCAAATTGATGAATGCCTCCTTCGCGGCAAGCGAAAATACAATCGAGGCCGCCTGATGACGGGCGACAACGTTCCGCCGAGCCGCCAAAATTACGGCGGCATTGCAGATCGTGGACCATGGGTATTCGGCATGATCTGCGTGACCACCGGGGAGCTCCGACTATTCAAGGTCGACCGACGAGACGCGGCGACGCTAGGCCCCATTATTGCAGCCAACGTTGAACCGGGAACCACCATCCACAGTGATGAATGGGCCCCATACAACTGCATCCCGAACTTGGTGGGGGCTAACGGAGCAAGACTGAATTTGCAATGGGAGGCTGTTAACCACAGCATGAACTTTGTAGACCCAATCACGGGCGCTCACACCCAGAAAATCGAAAGCTACTGGCAGAAGGTGAAGCGCTACCTCGACTCCGCCGGCTACAGGGTGACTCCACAGCTTCTCGAGTCGCACCTGATATGGCTATGGTGGGCATCGATTAATGGGCACATGCGCTGCAAGGACTCGTTTCTGCGTTTATTTGAAGCGATCGCACGGCGCTACCCACTGTGACATAGTAATGGAAAATAAAGCGCACTTTTCTGACCCTTTGCTTTTGTATGAATGTTTCCCGGCATTGCTGCGCGCTTCCATACACGGTAGGCCCGCGGCGCTGCACTTCCGCAGTAAGCGCGGAAGTTGTTCTTTATTCTATGGTAAGCGACGCTCACTTCGCCTTTTGAAAGCCCAGTGCAAAAAGCAGGCGATCGTGCAAAAGCCTAGTGCACAAACCAGGCTCACATCAATCTGCGCTCGAAAAAGCGATCGCATAACAGCCTAGTGCAGCAACCAGGCGCACACCAATCTGCGCTCGGAAAAGCGCGCGCAAGCACGTAGCGAGCCGCGCCAATCCAATCCAGAAGCCAAAGAAAAGGGGGGAAGTAATGTGTGACACTAAGTTCAGAACTACCAGAAAGTGTTCTGTTGTCGTTCCACAAAGCTTACTACATGAACCGAAAGCTGCGAGAATGCGCGCAAGCGTCAGACCTGCTTACCTTCAATGTGGTCAGCAAACGGCTTCTTCGTGTCGCAGGCACCACGCGACGACGCTCTTTCCGGCGCGAACACTGTCGAATTGCCGATGAACACCAGCGCACGAAAGCACAACTTTCAACACATTCTTCCACGCACCATAATTCGAAGCCACAGTATCAGGTATTCCACGAGCGAACGCAGCCAGACGAGAACAAAGGCAGCTCGGACGGACGCCGTAGTACACAAGACACTGGCGTATCAAAGGACACATAAGGCGAACTAATGGCGTTACACGAATCCGGAGGTTTCCTGATGGTAAATGCACACGATGCTGATCACAGGTCGTTTAGGCAGTTCGAAAATATGATTCAATTACCGTGTAACTGCAACGAGCATTCCCACCGCTCTTACGTTCAAAACGTGGCCCAGCTCACCGTCAACCGCCACACTGCGGCAGCGCCGCGCTGCGGTTAAAAAGTGAATTTAGCCTCCGAGATCTACATTTCCTTTTAGGGCGTGCATTTTGGAAAAGCACGGCCTTCGAGATCTAAAAAAAGTCGTTGCTGGAAGGAAGGCTGGTATTTAAACACAAATTAATGAGTTTAAAGTGTCTTGGTGCGCTGCCTTGTTTTTTTTAAGTATATGCAGAGATTTTAGACGAACTATGCGCGAACTTTTGCCGGCGGACACGAGCCAATCAGCGCGCATCATGTGCAGCTCTGTCGCTTGGGGTGGCGCACGGTGTGCGGGCAGCCGCGATAGCTGTGACACCCACCGATCAGAAATTCGGAATCGCCACACATATACACGCTACTTATGGCGCCCAGTGGCATGTTTTTGAGAATGTCAGGCCTTATGTTGAATAGGTGGAACCATATTTGCTCGTAGCGTAAGGAATAAAGGCGACAAAATATGGCGATGGCTGGCTTGCAGCGGCAGAGGAACTTCGGCCAAAGTGAAACAGGCGTACTGCTTGCATGCTCGCGTAATCAAATACGGCCATACTCCGCACACAACTTTCATACTCAGCCAACTCACAATTATAAATTGTTCAGTTGTACGCCCAAGCAAGCATTTACGGGATCCGCGCTGCCCTACTTCTACGCGTGCTAATATCGTCACAGCAGTTACTCGTACTTGTGCTCAGCGCGAAAGCGACACGGACAAAAGGAAGAAACACAACAACACGGCGCTGTTTCTTCGGAGTGTTCATTCCTTGTTTCCGCGTTGCTTTTGCGCTGTTGCTAAAGGTACAATGAATCGTAACCAACTCGCACACTTCTCGCTACAGCAATCACACGCAGTTTTGAAAAGAAAGGCACTTTTAGCATCAACCGCCGGTTCCTACACGTACCTACATGTTTATGTTACCTACATGTGCACTTGAGTGCACATGTAGGTAACATATAAAGAGTGCATGCACCATATATAGATTAATGCTCTATGTTACCTACGTGTGCACTGAAGTGCACAACTAGGTAACATCCCGCCGTAAACACAAAGGGCACACCCTACAATAAATATAATAAGGGTTGTTTTCTTGGGGCAAAGGAAAGGATAAGTCAAGATTTAGTACTTACAATGACTCTGCAGAGTGTATCAATGGCTGTCACACAGTACAGATATATCTGCCTGTATTATATGTACAGACAGTTGTTATGTGCACTCTATGTTACCTACATGTGCACTCAAGTGTACACTCAGGTAACACATAGTACACACCCAGTTAACATCCTGCCGTAAACACAAAGGGCACACCCTACAATAAATATAATAAGGGTTGTTTTCTTGGGGCAAAGGAAAGGATAAGTCAAGATTTAGTACTTACAATGACTCTGCAGAGTGTATCAATGGCTGTCACACAGTACAGATATATCTGCCTGTATTATATGTACAGGCAGTTGTTATGTGCACTCTATGTTACCTACATGTGCACTCAAGTGTACACTCAGGTAACACATAGTACACACCCAGTTAACATCCTGCCGTAAACATAAAGGACACATCCTAGAGGCATAATAAAGGTCACTTCCTCGAGGTATACGTTAGGATGAGTAAACATGTGGTACACACAAAGTTGGCGTCCCGGAGGTCACACAAAGGACAAGGAATCATAAAGGTCACATAGGGCACAAGAAGGAAACGTAAAGGAAACATAAAGGAAATGACCATTTTCATAGGGGATGTGCAACGCATAAAAACAGAAGCAACTTAATAACAAACATAGCAAACTTAAAAGAGAGTAGACCCACATATGAGACGCGCAGCAATGAACAATGGCTCATACCATCAATGGTGGCTGCCCGGCTGCGCCCAAGGGCTGAACTGAGTGATTGCAATATGCAACGCATAAAAACTGAAGATTACCTCACCTTTGTCAAAAAATTACCACAATTTTGGCAGTGCCATGGCACCATTATTAAAGTCTACATTTCGAGGGGGGGGGGGGGGGGGGGGCAAGTGCTGATAACAGTGGTGTACTCACCGTTACATTACAGCCGGAATTTCTCTGGTTGAGATGTCCACGTGGTAATAGGTTAATGCAGGCGACCTGCAAGTGATGCACATGAATGACATGGCTTCCTTTGTAAAGCTACCTCTTGTCGCTGCTCTTGACATGGCACTTTAGAAGGCAAGGTGCCATAGTTATAATATCTACTGCTATTCCTTTAGTACGCTCCGTAACTGAATATATAGCCCACAGACCATCCGTAAACAATGGCTGTTTAAATCAGAATAAAAATAATAATTGTACAGTTCGATGCGCACGACACCATAGTGAAAATGACAAACGTGCTGCAGAACTATTGGGAAAAAACGCGGTTGTAAGCATTAATCAGCATGACATCCATTGAGTAAGTTATGATGATATCCACGCTATTTACGGGCACCCAGGTGGACGTTGTGAAGCATGCCATTGGATCTCCGAACGCATCTTTGTTGTTGACAATTATGTCCATTCAGAAGCCATTGAAGCCAAGCGTTGCTCTAATATATACAGACCAGCTGATGAAGCGGCTCGATATCCATGGTTTTTGGTCATTAATCTGGAACGTAAGCCTAAAGATTGTTATCTGAATGGTTACGTTTAATGTAGACGTAATTTAGACGTTTGTTTTAGGTTTTAGTAAGACTGTTTGGTGAACTGATTCCAGAAACCCAGCTACGTAGCCATATCATTGGTCTATGCCTACAAGTGCGAGTTCGTCATTGTCGAACGTGTTGATTTCCTCAAGCAAATATTAACTCCGCGGAGAGAAAAAAAAATATTTATTGAAACGTTCCTGTGCGCTTCTTCTACGTGAGGATAGAAGTAGGAGAGGCTCAGAATTAACGCCACCACTTATACTGCAAAAAATAGACATGGCGATGCCCGAAGACTACGGAAAACAAAGGAAACGTTGCAGCAGAGATAATTACCTACCGCTTTGTGGTCCGTTATGAATTTATTTAGATTTTTTAAAACCGAAGCTATCACACGGAACAGTCAACAGTACAGTGAATAATATGCAATGCAAGAACCTTGCAATGTTCTGTCATATTGACTGTACCGCCCACATCAATCCACATCAAGCAGCTTTCAGCCTACATACAGTAAAAGCATAACGTCGTGTTAGTCCTACAACAGCTCCAGAGTGTAGAGACTGGGCCATGAGCTGCTGCTCAAATTGTCTTTTGCCCAACCACCAACTGGCTGCATATAACGAAGCAGACATTAACAAAACTACTACTCCAATGTTGCAAGTCCGCCTGTAGCACCCCTAATTACACTGCCCTGACAAAGCCTTAGGATTTGAAACATTGTGTTAATTATTTCTTCTTCTCTAGAAGCTATTTGTATCCCAGACGTTTACGCAACCGTGGGAGCGTTATGCGGTGCCGATGGCAGAAAGCTAAGAGGTGGTGAGGGAATGTTATGTTTCTGGTGTTTCGTTCTTTATTGTGCTCTAGTCAGAATTCTTTATAATGATGCTATTTTAACTAGATGTTATAGTTACCGCTACCTCAAATGCCGGCGGGCTAATTTATTATGAGACAAATTCCCTCTTCAGGCTGCAAACGACACGTTTTTCTGGTGTACCTTGTTGCAAAAATAATTCAGTTCATTTCCAAACAAAACAATTTATGTTCAAGGTGGCCAAGGGAGCACAACGTGATATGACAACGGTGCATTGTTTCCTCGCCGGGGTAATGCGATTTCAATGGCATTCTCTCGCCGTGGCTGTGTCTTGTCATATGAATTCCCGGTTGCAGCAGCTAAATTTCGATTGGAGCGGGAGGCCAAATGCTCACGTACCTAGTTCTTAGGGCAATAAGAAGATAAGCACTGGTCAAATTAAACGGTGTTCGTAAGATATGCTAATGCAAGTAACAAGGCAAAAACAAAGAAAAACACCAGTATGCTCAATAAAAGCAGCCGGTAAGCAATAATTTTGTTCAGGAAAATATTATGTTGAAATTAATTGGGTAGGCGTGTTTGTTACTGTCATAATAGGTATTCTCTTATCGCTGTTCCTGCTTCGTATCTTATGCGTTAAATATGCTGGAAAAAATTATTTTAAAGCTCACAGTTGAGTTGCCTCTTCTGCAGCCACAGCGTTGCTTTAGGACCATAAGCCTTATTTTAAAAGATCCATCAAACTTTGTCATGTATTATCATCATCATCGTCATCAGCCTACATTTATGTCCACTGCCCAGGCCTTTCCCTGAGAACTTCAACTACCCGTGTTTTCAGATACCTGATTGAAACTTTCACCTGCAATTTTCCGAAGTTGACCACCCTACCTAAATTTTTGCCTTCGACAGTGCTTCCCTCCCCTTGGCACCCATTCTGCAACACGAATGGTCCCCCGGTTATCCTCCCTACGCATTACATGGCCGGCCCAGCTTCAATTCTTTCTCTTTGTCGGCTATCCCCGCTTGCTCTCTGATCAACACCGGTCTTTTACTGTCTTTAGCAATGTATACTGCGCAGTAATTCCATGGTCTATGTATAAAGCGTGCATTGCATGGCAATATTTGTGCCACCTACCCTTCGCTAGGCCATTGCTGTAGCCTGTGCATATGTTGACAGTACTTGAGCATTCTTGCTAAATTGGCTTCCGTGTTGGGTAACAATTGTCGTGAGCTTGAAAAGCACAATGAGCTTAAAATTTCAGGTAATATATAAAGTACTTCTTCAAAGCTTGTTTTCACGCCATAATAAAACATGTCTTCCTAGGAACTGCAAAAATATCTCCATCGTCTCAAGACACACTTTCTAAATTTCCTTCGAAAGATTCAGGAACAGCAATACATTTTGTACTAGTTATACATTACTAACATTGTTCTTTTGATTACGCTATGTTTAGCTGGCCTAATAGCAATATACATCTATAGGCATGCGTCAACGAAAACGTATTTGAAGACAAACGACGCCCAGGCATACCTCTGTGACAATTGAAATAACAACATTGCAATGCATAAAATAATCCTCTGAGCACAAATACGGGCTTTCAATCAGCGTTTTAGTAAATGATTAAACTTCACAGTATAGCTTTGTATGTTTCTTCACAGACTGGTGCGAGAGATGGCTGAGGTATTGTGGTGTAATAGCTGAACCGCCGGGGCAGAGATAACGGAAAGGCAGAGAGTCTAACCGAAGGTATTTCTGGTTGGCTACTCTGAACGGAGAAAATTGTTAGGTGGCTGTAAAGAGAAAGAACATTTGGCACAGACGTGTTCGAATACTATGTGTGAAAACCCTTAGGTATGGGAATTCGAACGCGTTATAGACGCTTTGGTGGCATGTTTTGGATTCATGAAATCCGAAGACCAATTAGGTGAAGGATGGTAAGCAGTGCACTCAATATATACCCTCATGACGTGGCGTCGAGTGTCCATCCCAGTAGACACAGCACCGATGAAATCCGAAGAACCAGTGAGCGTGGGAGGCAGCGCTCTTGTCTTCTGCACTCATGACGTGGCGCCACCTCCTCCCCATTGACTGCACCATCATGAGACCACTGACTCACGCACTACGCCACAGCTTTAGCCACTGGGATGGCTGCGATGTGACACGTGCAATGACAGCGTGCACTAGGCGCACCTTTAGTTAGGCAGAACCGCTGAGGCATGTGATCAGCGAAGGTGTGCGGATGGCTTACGCCGAATGTACGACGAGATTGATAATAAACAAATCAGTAGGTGAATACATACCAGTGCAGCGCTCAGTCAGACAAGGGTGTCCATTATCACCGCTTCTTTTTTGCATATATATTGAGTCCTTTTGTCTAAGCGTAATTAGGAAAAACGCGATACGAGGATTTCAATTACATCAAGCCGAGGTAAGCCTTCTTTCTTACGCTGATGACATTGCAGTTTTCTGTGTTGATCATGAAATTATAATGCACACTGTCAATGCTGTTAAAAGTTTCTGTCAAGCGAGTGGTAGTGCAGAAAACTGGCACAAGTGCGTTTGGTTCTGGCATGGGGAATGGGACATCGCACCAAGGATGTTTTTGAACATTAAATGGCAAGAAACACCGAAAAAATACTTAGGAGTACCCCTGCAGTACTACTCTGATCACGAGCCTTATTGGAAAAAAAACAAACAGAGGTGTTACGTGAAAATGCACAAAAGTGAAAAGGATGGGATAAGTCGAATTTGGCATGGGCCAAGACGTGCAACCTATTTCTTGTAAGCAAGCTATGGTATGTAATGTAAGTTTTGCATTGCAGCAGGTTAAATGTACAAAAAATGCACAGAGTGTTCGTGGGCTTCATCTGGAGCTGTCTATGGGAAAATCGAGCCGAACAAATCTGTTTAAAAGAGGGAGTGATGGTGGGCATGGTTTAGTGCATCTGTATGTGAGACAACTCGTCAGTCGATTTGTTTTTCTTAGAGATGTAGATGATACCTTTCTCAGAACTATGATTCAACTGAGGCTGGGTAAAGTGCTAAGAGAGTTTGCTGTGTCTTCGGTGTGTCAGCAAGGACCAGTACGGGGATATTTAAAAGAAGTGGTGTCATCTTTCCGCTTCTTATCCGTATGCTTTCCTTTGTAATATTTCACTGATGTGTCACGTAAAAACCTGTACAAGGACCTTGTGGACGTGTTATTTCCGGTGCCATTGTACCGTGAAATATACTGGGCAGGCAAAGGAAAATATGCTTTGAAACGCGTTAAAAAATGCGAGTTGCGCTAGGGGTTAGAACTTTTTTTTTTAAAGCTGCACACAGGAACCATACCTGTTAAAACATGCTTAGAAGAAAAGGGTTTACTTGTTCCGTGGGGTACTCACTGTTTGTTATGCTAAACAACCAGAGACAATTGAGCATCTGTTTTTCGATTGCTAGGGTAGAGTGTTCTTCTGGGACATCTTACAGAGAACCTTGAAAAAAGATTTGCCATTAAGTCCGCATGGAATCCGTAATCTTACGGTCGAAAACGACGGTGGTGGGCCTTTCGATCTCCTCGGCCTGCACAGTATATGGCGAACTCGGACTGCTGTACACAATGAGGATATTGACGCTAGATCAGTTCGCGAATATTTTTGCGAATCGGTGTCCCATTTTTTCGAAGAGCAAAAGGTGCAGTCGTATGTATCAGAGTGGGTTCCAAGATTAGAAATGTTGTTGCAGATGCCGAAATACTCATGACTTGTAGTCAGCAAACAGCTGATGGTTCACGGTACTATGATCTTCTTAATCTGTTCTTCTGATCTCGTAAACTCTGGGAAAAGCGAGGCAATCAATAAAAAAAGCCGTGGCTTCGGGGAAGCGTGCTCGTCTACCATCCCGCAGGCCCTGGCTCGATTCCCAATCACAACGAAATGTACAAAATTTTGATTTTAAAGGCATTAAAATTCACTTTGTTTACAAGAGCCTCCCCGAGAAATTTGACGTCAATCCCAAGATTTCTGATGACGTGTTTCTGCTGTTTGCGCTCTCGGCCATTTTTGGTACCATTACACGATCACGCCACCAACGATGACGCCGGTTTTTGCGTAATGGGCCATACGATGCTTTCGCATTAAAAACGGAAAAGCACGAGCAATGTAAGCGCACAAGCTGCACGGAAAACGCTGCAGAAAAATGATCGGCCTGAACTTATCACCGCCCACTCTCGAAGCGATAGCATACGTAAATGCAATGATTGGTGTCGTTTGAACAGCTTTGCACGCGTGCGTCAAGGGAAACCTTGCACTCTTATCTGTCAAGTTGAGGTTTATGATCGCTTTCAAATTTGTGATTTCGTGCATGCTCTGTGACGCGCTTGCAATACGCTGAGCACGGCCCCGTATCTTCTGTTAGACATCTCTAAAGTAGGCGAAATCCAGCTTCAACGCCATCAAAAAATGGACGTCCACTGGTGGCGTAGAGCCTCCGACTTCCGAAACAGTGGCTCAGTGCTCTAATCATTCGCGCACCATGCCACGGCCGCCCCCCTCGTGCTGATTCGCCCTATAAAAGATCTGACGCTTGCGTTCTGCGGACCTTTCTCGCAGTCTTCCTTGTTACCGCCGTTGATTTGCGAAACTGGTTTACTCTTCGCTGCTTTGGCTAAAGTTTACGTCAGACGTATATCTACAGATTGGCTAAAGGTCGCCAATAATGCTATCGCATATTTACTTTCCTTCGCTTTCACAGTTGAAAAAAGAAGTATTACAACTGCTGCAAAGCAAATTGGAGGGCTCGCTCAAACACTGCGCTGTGCCCAGCATTTTTCGTGCCACCATATCAGGTATCTGTAATGCAGCTTCAAGAAAATGCGAACGGATGCGATTTCTTGCTTTTTCAGAGACACAGTGGAGAAATATAATGCAGTGTGTCGCTATCTCCTCAATGTAGCAGCGGACCTATACCTTCTTTCACGGCCAGATTTTGCTGGCAGCCAATTAGGACAGCAAAGACTCACCAGAAAGCCCCCAACGAAAAAGAAACTAGATACCGAAACTCAACTGAAAGAAATGGGAATCAGGTCCATGACGAACACTGTAAGTTATACTCTGCGCTGAACATGCCCGCGTGGTAAAAAAGCGTGCGAAGAACGCCATTGTGAAGTTGTCACGAGCAGTTCTCATGCACTAAGCGCCATTAACTCTTTCTCTTTGCTTTTACAATTCAGTGCAATCGCAAGAGACGGCAGAATGTCTGAACCTACTGTACTCGAGCCTAAAAAAGAAAAAAAACACGATTGCGAACTATGTAACTCCTGTGAAGGTACATAATAGTGGGTGTCTCGCTTGTTACACATATGAGTTTGATGAGGCTGAACGTTTCGCCAATACTTTTTTGGAGAGTTGGTTCATCTTGAAACATATGGGTAACAGTGCAAACGGACGAACAAAAGAAGGGAGACACGTATATAATACAAGCGCTGGATGAAACACGGAAAAAAGGGCCGACTGTATAAGGAATGAATTTCATCAATACTTATTTTTATGCAACTTGGTTCATTTTGAAACATATGGGTAACAGCGCAAATAGACGACCACAAGAAGGAAGACACGTAAACACAAGCGCTTGTGTGTTCGTGCCTCCATTCTAGTGGTCGTCTGTTTGCGCTGTTACCCATATGTTTCAGGATAAATGTTTCGAACCGTTCGGAATAGCTTTCCCTCTTATGAAATTCAGAAGCGTTGCCTTTTGGGCGAGTTGGCTCTACGTGGTTCTTATAGGACTTTTGCGCGCACAAAGACACGACGTTGAATATTTTGTGTCCGTTCTTCGTTCGACGTCCTATCTTTGTGCGTGCAAAAGTCTAATAAGATCTCTTAGGGAAGACGTCAAAAACCTAGAAATGCTCCGCATCTGCACAATTCATTCGGGCAAACCGGAGGAACATGGTAGCTTACTGACGGGACAGCGAACGGGTTGTCGTTTTCTCTAACGAGCGCGCGGTCGGTGGTTTAGTGATTCGATCATGTGGTCGCCTTCGTGCGTTGGGTCGAGCTTTTCTTTTTTTGTGTGTGTCGCTTGCTTTTCTTAGCACTCCAGTTTTACGAGATGAGGGTCTACTCATACTGAGAACAGCAGCTTGCTATGGAATAGCTACACGCGCGAACTCAGCTAAGTCAAACACAAACAAACAGTGCATTGTACTTGTTCCTGCGTATACGTCCACTGCCGATGTTGTAGTGTCTCGAATACCAAATGCAAAGCGGGTATTCAATATACCTAAACTCTCCGTATGAACATGATGCAACCAACAACAAGTTACGTCTGCAAACTCGGGTCTACGTACGAGTTGTCTATAAGGTAAAAGTTTAAGAACTGTAAACTACAAACAAACTTGAAAACTGTACCGTAAACCTTTTACAATATGTTTTTGCTCGAATTACCTGGTGTCGAATAACGTAATAGCCAACGCGAGCATTGGACTGATCCAACGTCTCCTCTCGTTTGTAGGAGGTCCCCTCTGTTTGCTTTTAAAGCGAGTAGCATCACCCAACATGACAGGTCTTAACGCGACAGCGTCAGGCGCATCATGCCGCTGTAAATCCGGTGTGGGCGTCGGCATCCCGCGCCGGCGCCCCCATGAGCCGGAATTCCCGTGCAAATTTACGCATACGGGTTTGTCAAGACTTGATAAAGGACGCGCGCTATGTGCGGGTTATACTGCCGCACCATTCTATCACTAATGTTGCTGACACCTTGTCTCACAATGTTGACAAAGTTATTCATCGGAATTTTGAGAATCACGGCCCACAGACGTATGTCATGAAACAAAACACCGACAGCGCATGTCGTTTATGGAAAATACTTTCAGGCTTAAATATGAGGTGCGGAACAATAACCGAAACCTTGATGCAACTTTTTCGGCGCTGTTTTGCACTTTCTCCGGCATCGGCCCACGCAAGAGGTGGCGTTTCTACCGGAACAGCTTTTTGGTAGAGCTGCCTTCGTGCATAGCGTTTGACGCCATCGTTTCCACGTAAACATTACGGCTACATAAACTGCAGTTACCGAGAAGCGTGAGAAGCAGTCAGGGATCTTTGAATACTATCGCGTTCCACTCTTAAAGGCCACGCTTATGCACACTACAACTTCTTATTGTATAATTTGCTCACAAGAGTCGGGGACCTCCCAGAAGGGGAGTGGGTTTGAATGGGTCCATGCTAGCGCATTGAAAGTAGATAAGAAGAAGGTGCCGCGCGCCATAGAGTTTCCTACAATTGCTGTAGAAGAAACTATGGCGCTGTGATCGTTCACCCGCCATGGGAATGGTGGGTAGTAAAGGGATTTGTCTGATCGTCGTCCTTGGTGCCTCAGACTTCCTTATGGCTTCGTTTATTACGATATATGTGGACCTTAATTGGTCGAAATTTCAGTGCAGTTTACATTATTTTTAATGCAGAATGTAATAGAACTCAGCATGCATGCATGCTCCCTGTTAATGGCAGGGCTTCCGCTTGTCCATAAGTCCGTAGCGAACTGGTTTCAATATCGGGCTTCTGTGCTAGAGGTCCTAGTTTTGACTCCTGCCGAAGGACAATCGAATACTATTCAGCTAATTATTTATAACGCAGTACACCCTTAAACAAAATTACACCCTTTGGCTCGTATCTTGGCACACAATTATAATCGTCATCTACCTTGTCCGCATTTCTTTTCTTTAACGCCGCGAGCCCGGTATTTCCAAGTCAGAAACGGCATGCGCTTTATCAGCATGACAGAGCATTCTCGACAGGAAATTGGCGAGGGCAGCGTTTTCAAGAAAGGAAACGCAAGCAAGACAGATGACGAGTATTGTCCTGTGGCAAGATACAACCCCAATGGTGTAAATTTGTTTAAGAGTGTACTCTTTTAAAATTGATGACTTCTCATTGTCACGAAGCCACTTAAAGTGATAAGGACGAAATTTAGGCAAATCGATGTACTACCCGTGTATGTCACGGCAAGCTACGTAGATAGCTTTTAGCCCAAAATGACCATTCCGGTATGTAAACTAGAGAGTAAAATTGATTTGATTTGACTTGATTCCCATAGTGGCCGAACGTAGTGCTAGCAGCTCCCGTAGGCACTAGCGCCAGAGTTCCCTGTGGTAATTGTATGAAACTCTATGGCGACGGCGTCTGCGGTTGGCCCGCGTTCCCTAGCTCCGCTTGCAGTTGCTTGTAGAAAACCATGGCGGCGTGCAACCGAAGGTGTGAAATGGCGATAAAATAGACACTCAGCATAGAAAAGTTGGCAGAGTGATGCCGTATAAGTGCCTAAAGGGCCAGAGAACATTATACTGCCATTCAAAAGCTTATTATACGAAGACAAATCCATTCTCTTCGGCAGCTCCGAGTTGCCATTGCCAGTGGCATTGGCGGGCAGCCATCTTCTATTCCTTTGTGAACGGGGCCTTGCCCAGCTATACTGAAAAAAAAATCAATTTTGCTCGGCATATTACTGCATCTGAATGCATCCACGTCACTTTGACGCGGTGAGTTTACGCGTTTTTGTAACGTTGCATGACAGACAGGCGAAGTGGGCGCCTCCCGAAAACTTTTGACCAGCAGCGGAGGGTTAATAGTGAAAAAGGCGCGGAATCGGAAATAATTATTCTTTGGATGGCTACAATCAATCATGTTCAGTATGTACACGTCATGTCACATATGTAGTCTTTCGCTCTTTCCTTGATATAGTGCGAGACGCACGCGAAGTGGTGGTGGTTCGAAAACTTTTATCGCGATGGCAGTTATTATATGGTCACTAGAAACCAATTTTTGCCGTCGCCTCATCGTGAGGTTCTGCACATACTTAAGTATATGTATAGCTTTATCCCATACTTTGAGACATTACGTAAATACCAGTTATATTGCCACACTATCCTACAGTTACTTGTGCAGGATCTTACATTCCTGACGTGGCAACCCACAAATAAATGTCATCAAAGGTAACACCACGGCAAATGCCTTTTATCTTCAGTCGTCTCACACCTAACGATTAAAAATGGTAGCTCAAACCTGAAAATGATGTATTTTAGTGGCTAATATGTGCGTTACCTCTGGTATCAGCCCAGGAAAGAGGTTTTGAACATACCCGGCAATGAAAGGGGGTGGTAAGGTCGCTAAGAAAGAAATAGACTAATTATTAAGCATAAATGAAACTGTCTGCTGGCAGGCTTCAAACAGAGGACCCGTAGCCCAACAGCTCATCCTTGCTTAGTCATCTTACTTCTGCATCGATTCATACTGCCACTACAGCAACGACTGTTACACCTCTTGTATATTCGAACACGTCGCTTTCGCATTCATTGCATCGCGTTCCAGCGAAGCTGACTTTTTCTTTACCAATCACGGGAGGCTGATTGCAGAAATTAGATAGAAAAAGTTTGGAACAGCATTGCGTTAGAGTCTAAGGATGCAGATAAAGAGCTATTGCGAATGTTTGGCGAAAAATAAACAAATTAGCCCGTTCTAGGACCTGTTTCACTCGTAAACGTTTGCAATTTTTCTCCAAGATTCTATAACTGTGCAATGCATTGAAATGACTGAAAAATCGGGTCGGCGGAGACGCAGCTCGAACACGGCCCCGGCACTCGAGGGCCCATAAGGTGTCGAAAGAGAAGGAGGAGGAGGAGGAGGAGGAGGAAGAAGGAAATAAGGAAGGAAAGGTAGGGAGGTAAGGTGGCGAAGGCACTTTTATGCTTATGGAGGGTGACTGGCCTTTGTTAACGTATTTGACTGTGTGGCGCCGTCTGCTCTTTCCTTCATCCCTGCTCCCTGCTCTTTCCCTGCTCTTTCCTTCATGTCTCTTCTTTTTATTCACCTGTTCCTCTTTTCCAGTGTAGTACAGCCAGCCAGACCCTTCCGGGGGCAAAATGCCACGCTTTCTACTTCTAGTTGCTATCTATCCGTTTAAAATTACATTTAAAGGCAATCTCTGTCCGACGAAACATTAAAGGTGAAGTGTTTGCTTCAGAAATAATATTTTTCCAAAAAATACACAAAATGCAACATTGTGCTTTCATCTACTTTATGCCTAAAGGTAGAGTACCTTATCAAATAGATGTGCATAGACGAACGCCGCGTAAATTACTGCAGTCTTCCTGAAGGTGCTATAGAGGGGTAGCAAATTTCCTAGCGCCAAGACCGATATTATTTGTTCACTTCCACTTTCGCTAAACTATTCCAATACCTTGGGACTCATTTCTGAACCAGTTCCAGGTGAATTATTAACCCAGCCGGCTTCACGTAAACACAGGTAAACTGCTCCAGGTTTAGCTATCCAGGGCCAATTCCTGGTGCACGTAATGAGCTCACCTCTACGCTATGAAGTGGAGCCTAGGCTCAGTGACATGTTTGCTTTTTGAATGCTCCTTCCTACAAACGCCGCTGGTGATACCTTATATCTTTCGAAATATTTCTTCAATGACAATGATAAAACACATGGCAATGATTTCTAGGGGATGTTCCTTATAAAATACTCGCTGCATTACTATCATAAGTACAAATGGGGAGCAAGCGATTGTGCAGACAAAAATATGGTTTCACAAAACGTTACACTTATGGATACTGTCGCCGAGCGCTTTTTGAACCGGATTTCAGTACAGAGGATTGCTTTGCATACGGCGCTGACGTTGGTTTTCCCAACACAAGTGCATGCGCAGCCGGCACACATGGCCCAACAGAAGCTTTGATACGACCAAAAAATGTTCGTGTCTAAGTGAAAAATACTTTCTTACGACATAGAGAATGTCGGCGAAGGAGCCTGTCAAGCGGCGATTGCGATAAGGTGTTATAAATATAGGCACGAGCAATAGCAAAGGAAATGTGTCTCCGAATCAGAGGTGAAGTTTTACTAAATGAATTTCCAGGGAACTTGGTATTTACTGGCGCACAAGCAATAAATGTATAAAATGTGTCAGGTGACAGGAACGGTAAAGAATTTGTGACGGCACCGATGACGACGAAGTGGTGCAGAACAGCACGTATGGCGCGAGTGCGTCAGCCGAAGAGAACAAAGCTAGTCGATGCATTTCCTGGGTTCTTCTACAATCATCCCCTTGCTGCGCTCCATACCCATGCGATGTAGAGGCAGATGGCAATGCACACAACGTGTCGCATTCGTGAACACCACCAGCAAGTTTCCCAGGCGACTGCCGTCAACTCTTACACCGAATATTTTATGAAAGTTTCAATACGGTGCTTTGCTCATCACGCTGCAGTTCGCAACAGTGCCTTCCGACAGCGCGGTCAGCTATGCACCCCGTCATGCTCGACCTTTCCAGCCAGGTGGTTTCGTGCGCATGAAACCAACGTGTGATCACTAATGTTTGTCTACTTGCTAGATGCGTCGCTGGACTAATTAATTCGGCACCCCACCCTCGTCAGGCCGTCCCGACGCAGTGCTGCCAAACACGATTTTTACCTCGCAACCTTGCACCACACAAATGTCACGCGCGTCCCAAAGCCGCTACCGGTAAGTGCCATCGATATACCACCGCTGCACGAACGCTGACTACCTGATGACTGAAAACGAACCCAGTGTAAACGCCACGTAACCTTCCCCTAATCTTCACCCTACCCTGCTGTCACTGTCCTAAGCAAGTGCACTGCACAAGAAAAAAAATATATCCGGTGGGTTTGCGACCGAGACCTCGTCTATACATACGGCGGAGGGGTTCCGTGGCGACGCCGATACCTCGACGATAACGACGACGTGGACCAAAGCAGCAGAAACCGAGCGAGCGCGTGAGCCTGGAATGATAAAAGTGCGCTGGTACTGGTTTCTCGACGTGGTAGCTCTTCCCCCTCTATGCCGCAAACACTGTCAGACCACTTAGCCTATTGGTCTTGTTCTTAGCGGCGTCTTATGGGCACCTCGCGTGCAGACGCTACTGGAACGCCGTCCCGATCGATCACTGGCCCCGAAGGCAGTAGAGGCACCCTTCCTTTCTGGACACCTACTGCCTTGGGCACACGTTCACACGTTCCAACACGTTTGTGCTGTATTTCTCTCTAATCGTTTTATTCACCTCCCTCAATGTAGGGTAGTCGAACAGACGCTGTTTTCGACAATAATCCCTGTACCTTGACTTACCTTTCTTACACTATTTATAGACTCAAGCTTAGACTCTATAAAGCCTAAACCTTCTTCCAGAAACAACCCGATAACCTGATTAACTTCTTCGGTGTACTGTGGTGAGTTGAGTTTTAAGTGATTTGCTTGCAAAAGGTATATCGACATCCATTTACGAAAAAGTCACAGACATCCTATTGAACGGCCCTTTTATCTTTTCATGTGTTTACTGCAGCCAATAGCCACGAGTTCTGTCGGCTACTTGCCGGGCCACTTTGTGCAATGCCTTTTGATAACGTGAACATATGTATTTGTGCCCAGCGCTTTTTGGAATACAGATGTTACCCACATCTAGCTTTGTACCCATGCAAATAAGCAAATTTATGAACCTATGTTTGTATTACGAAACTTTCGCATACATATGTGCCACGAGGTAGCACTTCACTGTTAATTTAACATGATACAATAAAAACCATCGTTCTTCATTACGGTATTCTTTACAGGTAACAAAGCTGTTCTTTCTTAATCCTTTTGCCGGGTACACTATGCAAGGCGGACATTCTTTGCACGAATTGAAGGAAGTTAAGGGTCTAGTGGAGAAGGTTTTCAGTTACACTCACTTTTTAATTATTTATTTAACGGCGCGTACAGACATTTACGAATTGTAGCCAGCGAAAATGAAAGGCATATCTTCTAGGAGCAAGTTTATAGAATTGCAGTAGTTTCTCGACATGTGTTCCCAATGTATGCGACGATATACATTGGTGTTCCGTTTCTTTTTGAGCTTAGAAGTCTAACAAGATGATTTGGTAAAAACGTAAGCGCTACAACGATGCATCTTTAACGATAATCTGACGACGCTTATCTGAAAACTCGAGCCAGCTTAAAAATGCGTACCAAGAGTTTGTGCGTTGAGAACCACCGGGCTTCAATTCGTAATTGGTAATTTGCGCCCTAAAGGAAAGCGTTAGGAACTTGACTAGTGAAATGTAGCTTATTTTTAAATTGCGCATTTTGATTTCTTGCACATGTACACTTCTTGAAGTGTTCCAGCTAAATGAATAGATTTAGGCAATATTCCACATACAATTTTTAAAAGGACTGGTAACTTCTAAACGAAACACGTGTTATAGGTTGTACTATGGCCACCGCACATTATAAACACAACATGCAATGTAACGTACTATAATTTAGTAATGTAACCTCCCTGCACGATTATTTAGTAAAAAACTAGAAAAAAGGTGTTAACGATACGCGATACGTAGAAATTGCTCCCGTTTCCGACATTCTACTTTCTTAGCGGTTGTACATCAGGCAGCATGTAGCCCAACGATACAAATTGGGTATTTGTTTCCTTTTCCTTGCATGCATAGGTGCAAATGAGCTGAGAGATTGTTCTTCAAACAAGATCATTTTTAGCAACGTTTTCCAATTGCCTTCTTCTTTTCATGGTCGTGTTGTTCTACTCGTTAAGTTTTCTGAAGCGTCTTTCAGCAACTGCGCAAGCAGTAGGCTTGGTCATCTTACACTGCCCATCAAACTCTGTAATTCACATTGAACAAAAAAAATATTCGTGTTAGTTAAGTATAGAACGGGGCACTTTTATGCAATGAGGCTCTTAGGCGAAAAGAAAAGTTGCTTTGAAGGAGCAAAATAAACCTTCTGCATATTCTTGCAGCTCTCCCATATCGTGCTTGAACAAGGCGCAAGCCACATGGCCGCACACGCAAAACCCTGCGCTACGTGTAATCCTGGCGGCAAATTACGGATCCGCTGTATAGTTATGATGCCAGTTAATGGCCACGTATCTAATACACGTGGTGTTGGGGTATTTATTTACCGCCATTGCGAACTCCGAACCCCTTTCGGAAGGCTACTATCGCCACGCCAGCTCTCCAGGGTCACGTAAAGCAAGGTAGCTCAAGTAATTACCCGTGGGATTCTGCCGGCGCAGGGGTAATGAAGTTAGGGCCGGAGACGACCACAAAGGCTACTGTCGACAAATATCACGTCACGGGGAGCTCGCACTAATTATCACACGAATTAGATTAGGTCTACTCGACGCACCGGTAAAATTGTTCATTTATAGTTATTTTTTTTTCGTTTATTATTTCTGTATCGTCAATGTCTGGCGGATTGTTTTTTTTTTCTTCATTTTTGAGTAGGCCTACACTATGGTGCACTCAACCACAGTTTACGTGATCTTGTATATTTGTTATTAGAATGAACACAGTGTATTTTCTGCGCAGTGCAGAAAAGTGATTACCGTGTTTTGGATGCAAACGGTCTAAGTGTAGGATCGTGCCCGCAATGTCTTTATAAACAAATAAATAGAAGTATTCTTTCACTCGCGGTCGCAGAAACTGTGTACCTAAACTAAGAATACTCGCGCCATATTCTCCAGTTATGTACTAAGTAAAAAGGAGAACTGCCCTAGCTTAAACAATACCAATCTTGCAGATGGTTCCTATACACATTATATATATATATATATATATATATATATATATATATATATATATATATATATATATATATATATATATATATAATTTTATTTTATTCATTTATTCGACAAATGCTGTCAGCCTTACACAGGCCAATACAGGGAGGGGATGGGTCGGTACACGTAGGAGTACAATGTATCAACTATACATCATGCAGTAATCATAACCGATACAACACCAATCGATACAACATCCTATACAACCGATAACAAACAAATCTTAAGCCTCATAAGTAAGCATAAAACATAAGTAGACATAATATAAACAAGTATAACACATCAAATATGTTATAGCATAAGAAGGCATTCTTCTACCCTCTCCACAAATTTCTCTACACTATCCATGCCAATAATTTCCAGCGGCAAAGCGTTCCATATTTCAATGGAAGTAGGAAAAAATGAAAATTTAAATGTGTCGCAGCGTGTGACGTATTGCGTGATATGTTTATCATGACACTTTCTGCGGGAATGACGATGCGGTGGTTTTATATGGATGTGTTTATCTATTTTTATGCGGTCATGATGAAGCAAGAAAAGGAACTTCATTGCTGCCACCGACAAGCAAGCCTGGGAATGCCTGCGGCATTTCGAAGAGCACTGACGCTGTCCTGACGGGAATATTTTGAATAGACCAAACGTAATGCCTTATTTTGGATTCCTTCCAATCTGTCTATAACGTATACCTGATGAGGTTTCCAAACTATACTGCCATATTCGAGAATCAGACGCACTAGAGTTTTATAGGCTATTAACTTAACGGAACTAGGAGCCGCAGCCAACTTTCTTCGTAGAAACCCGAGCGTTCTAAAATGATGATGTGTGTTGTTTTGTGGCGCAAGGGCCAGGTTTGGCCAAAGAGCGCCATGACTGGTGGTAGTGTTATGGATGTATTATGGAAGATGTGACTTAGCTGTAAAGTGGCCTAAAAATAGTCGCTGTAAAGTGCGTAAAATCTACGTGCTATAAAATTATGGCGATGACTGATGACGGATACTATGAACTTTAAAATCCATCGTAAAAGATTGATGCAATGTTTAAAATATGCGAGATGTTAAATTGCTTACAGCACTACTGCCTCGCCAGAGCCCTTGAACCACAAGGGCCTAGAGGCATGTGCTTATTAAAAATAATTATCGCAGCGGCATCCTCTGGAGAGAGGAAGCGCTACGAACGTGTGGGGCTAATAACATGCAACACGACATCTTTCAAAAAACCTAGGACGGCGTTGGTGTCAAACAGTGGTTCTGGACCAAGTAACATACCAGGATGAAGGGGGATGTGGTGGCGGTATGCTAAGAGAAAATGTTTTTTTTCTTTCGGATTCGGCTTCCCGACACTCCAGTAGGACGTGGAGGACGGTCAGCCTCTCTCCGCATCTACCACAGGTTGGAGGCTCGTTTCCCGTGAGTAAAAAGTTATGTGTGCCAAAGGTGTGTCCTATTCTTAGACGGCAGAATAGGACATCTGTCCGACGGGATTTGGTTACAGGAGGCCAGAAACCTAATTGTGGCTTTATCACGTGCAGTTTGTTATTTACTTCTGCGTCCCACTTACGTTGCCAGTGGTTTCGCAGTTTCCTTCTTAAAAAAGGCTTCAGGTCCGTGACAGGGACCGAAGCAGTAGGACTGACTGTATGCAATGAAATTGATGTGGCCATCTGGTCTGCTAGAACGTTACCCTCGATGCCCCTATGTCCAGGCACCCAGCATATAATGACATGCTGGTTAGACATATACGCTCTACAGAGGACGGAATAGAGCTCAATAATTACAGGGTTTCTGTGTTTACAGTGTGACTTTAAGGCTTTTACCACGCTTAAGGAGTCTGTAAATAAAATTGTTTTTTGAATATTTGATTTTCTGATATGTTTCATAGCCGACAGTAGTGCATGGGCCTCAGCCGTAAATATGCTTGTTTCAGGGTGCAGTACACCGGATTCCGAGAAGGATGGGCCAATGGCTGCGTAGGACACCCCGGCATGCGACTTAGAAGCGTCTGTATAAAACTCTGTGCACGAGTACTTGTACTGGAGCTCCAAGAAGTGCATTTTGATATGTGTCTCTGACGCATGTTTAATGACCTGTACAAAGGATGTGTCACATTCTATCAGCTGCCACTCCCAGGGTGGTACTAGCTTAGCTGGAGGCATTAGGCGTTGGTTGAGAACTGGGACATCCATTTCCGTGCTAAGTTCTCTTGCACGCAGTGAGAAAGGAAGTCTCACAGAGGGTCTGTTATGAAAAAGTGTTTCACATGTCAAGTCGTTAACGGTTGTGAAACACGGATGTTCCTTATTAGAGCGCACTTTCAGAAAATAGTTGAAGCTGATGTAAGTTCTCCGAAAATGGAGTGACCACTCATCGGACTCAACATACAGACTTTCAACAGGGCTTGTTCTAAATGCGCCAGTGGCCAGACGGATTCCCAGATGGTGTACGGGGTCTAACATCTTTAGCGCGCTCGGGGCAGCAGAGTGATATACTGCGGCTCCATAGTCTATTCGTGACCGAACTAGGCTCCTGTAAAGATTCAACAGGCACTTCCTGTCGCTACCCCATGATGTGTGGGATAGGATTTTAAGTAGGTTCATTGTTTTTAGACATTTTTCTTTAAGATGTTTTATGTGAGGAATGAAAGTGAGCCTAGAGTCAAGAATAACACCAAGGAATTTGTGTTCTTTACTGACAGGAATGTGTTGTCCGCCCAGTTCTACACAAGGATCTGGGAGCAGGCCTCTCTTTCTTGTGAAGAGAACACAAGCACTTTTGTGGGGGTTGACCTTAAATCCGTTTTCGTCTGCCCACTTGGAAACCTTGTTCAAGCCCTGCTGTACCTGTCTTTCGCATACTGTAAGGTTGCAGGATTTGAAGCCTATTTGTATATCATCTACGTATACGGAATAAAAAATGGCAGGTGGTAGTGAAGCACGTAGCGTGTTCATCTTTACGATAAAGAGAGTGCAGCTGAGCACGCCTCCCTGGGGTACACCAGTTTCTTGCGTAAAGGGACGTGAGAGTTCATTGCCGACTTTTACTCGGAAGGTACGATTTGTCAAATAGCTTTCAATTGTGTTCAGCATATTTCCACGGATGCCAATTTCCGACAGGTCTCGTAAGATCCCGTAACGCCATGCCGCGTCATATGCCTTCTCCATATCGAGGAATATCGATAGAAGAAACTGTTTATGTATAAAGGCATCGCGGATATTTCCTTCCATGCGCACAAGATGATCGGTTGTGGACCGCCCTTCTCGGAATCCACACTGATAAGGATCGAGTATATTGTTGAGCTCAAGGAAATGTATAAGTCTGCGATTTATCATTTTTTCAAAAAGCTTACACAGACAATTAGTTAGAGCTATCGGACGGTAACTAGCCGCCAAGGAAGGGTCTTTTCCCTGCTTTAGGACAGGAACCACAATCGCTTCTTTCCATGTGGATGGGAGGTATCCCGAAGCCCAAATAGTATTGTATAGTGTAAGAAGTGTAACTTGTGCGTCAGTATGTAGGTGCCTGATCATGTCATACATGACTCTGTCTGGTCCCGGTGCAGTGCTTTTACATGTGTTCAAGGCAGCTCTCAACTCGGCAATACCGAAAGGCCGGTTATACTGTTCATTCTGCCTGGATTTCCGTATGATTGGCTGACGTTCTATTATTTCTTTATGTTTAAGAAAGGACTGGGAATAATTGATTGAGCTTGACACACGCTCAAAGTGCTCCCCAAGTGAATCTGCCTGGTCTTGCAGGGTTTCGCCTTGTGTGTTTAGTAAAGGGAGGGAGTATGTTTGTCGCCCTCTTATTCTACTAACCCTGTTCCAGACTTTGGCCTCATCTGTATACGAGTTGATACCTGTTAAAAAAAATTGGAGGACGCTTAAGCTTCGCATTCAAGAGTGGGACGCGACAGCGTTCCCGTCGACCCGCCAATGGGTATAAGACAATGCACTACGGCACAGCGATCACTTACGATGCACCCCGCATCAGACTTAGCGCCCACCTATCACGCGGTGAGCGTCGAGCAACACAGCGTTCGGCGCGGCAACGAAACGTGCGCCTGAGCGAACGGAACGAACCAAAGAACTCGGTGTCTCGGAGGGGAAACGATCTACGCCAGCCAAACGTCGTGATCGGCACGGGCAGAGAGATAGATAGTAATCTAAACCGGGAGCACGGCGAAGCGTCGTCAGGGGAGAGGGAGTCCCGCGACGCGCCTGGCAGTGGTCCCAATGCGGGCGCGGCGCGCCTCCTGTCGGGGCAGCGCCGTACATTGAGAGGAGGGAGTCTTCTGTGTTTGCCGCAAGATGGCTCTGCGTGTGCGGAAAGCGCAGAAGAAATGCAGCGGAAATTCACTTCGCAACTCGTGTAATTGCGACTTCTGTACGTTACATGTTCATAATTACCGATATACACCGCATTATAACTTTACACGGCTCGTTTTGAAGGCAACACCGCATTCACTAGAGGCGCGTTTGCACCGCTTGGAAGCATCGAACTCGTGGCTGAGTGGTAGCGTCTCCGTCTCACACTCCGGAGACCCTGGTTCGATTCCCACCGGGCCAATCTTGGAAGTTGCTTTTTATTTATGAAGCGCCTGCCATGATTTATCGCTCACGGTCAACGCCGCAAACGCCGACACCGGCTTTTCTGCGACACGAGCTCCTTAACGCTATCGCGTTAAAAGTTCTGCCAGCTCTCTCTTCTGGCCTGTCGGCGGGTTCGCCTGCCTTGGGATTTTACTTTTTTAAAATTGATAAGATTCTCCGCAGTGGGGGAGGCGCGTAGCAACCCTCACGCTTTATTTTGTTTCTTACGAGCGATCCTACAATCATCGTTCCACCAGGGGACACGCCGTTTGCCTGCCAATCCATTTACTTGTGATATACATTTAGTTGCGGCATCTATGATGAAGGCTGTAAAATACTCCACAGCTGCATCGATTTCTAAAGAAGACATATCAGCCAGCGAGATGTTAGTAAGTGTTCGGAATTTCTCCCAGTCGGCTGTATGTATCTTCCACCTAGGGGCTTGTGGAGGAAATTCATTTTCTTTAGATGTTCTTAGCAGTACGGGGAAGTGATCACTCCCGTAAGGATTGCTCGTAATTTCCCATTCGAGTTCGGGCAGTATAGACGCGGAAACTATACTAAGATCTATTGACGAAAAGGTTCTGTTTGCAAGAGAGTAATATGTGGGTTCTTTCTTATTGAGAAGGCACGCTCCGGAAGAAAAAAGGAACTGCTCAACGAGACGACCTCGCGCATCAATACGAGAGTCTCCCCACAAGCTGCTGTGTGCATTGAAATCGCCAAGAACAAGATAAGGTTCTGGCAATTGATCTATCAAGGACTGAAATTCATGTTTGTTTAGTTGGTAATGCGGGGGTACGTAAATCGAACAAATAGTGATGAGTTTGTTCAGCAGGACAACTCGAACCGCTACTGCTTCGAGGGCCGTTCGTAGCTGTAAACATTGACACGCTATGCTTTTTTGAATTACAATGGCAACACCGCCAGATGATGCCATAGCATCATCGCGATCTTTGCGGAAAGTAATGTGCTGTCGAAGAAAATTTGTGTGTTTTGGTTTTAAGTGTGTTTCCTGTAGACACAGCACTTTTGGATTGTGTTTTTGAATGAGCTCTTGCACGTCATCAAGGTTTCTGAGAAGACCTCTGACGTTCCATTGAATTATTTGTGTATCCATATTGGGAGATAATATGTGCTGTGTGTACAGAAACAGAAGTAGTGTTTATGGAAATTACAGTGATTAAATTACAGAGCCCTTTCGAGGCCCTGTAACGGGAGTTTTGCCCTTTCTGGAGCGTTCGAGTGAACCTCGCCGCTCCTTAGGCGCTTGGCGCCCCTGGAGGATAGGTGTAGTGTCCATTGCCTCTTGTGAGGCGCCGGACACCTGCTCTTGCGAGCGAGAAGTCACGAGGGAGAGTCCCGCCTTGGAGGGCAAGACCCCTGTGCCCACCAGCCCGGAGGTCGATGGGGTTCCCTGGGGGATGTGGCTGCGCCGGCCGTTGCCAGCGCTGGAAGGGACCTGGGAGGTTGAGGCAGCCTCGGCTGCGCCCACCTTCAGGGTCGATGATCCCTTCTCCTCGGTTGACGGAGCAGCGCTAGCTGCAACCGCCGCGGGGGCAGATGGCGTAACTACCGACTCATTGCTTGAGGGTCGGACAGCCGCCGGAGGCCGTTGTGACGCTGCCCCCTGACGCGCCACATCGGCAAAGGTTTTCTTGGGCAGGTATGAAACCCGCCTGCGTGCCTCTTTGAAAGTGATATTTTCCTTGACTTTAATTGTAACAATTTCCTTTTCTTTCTTCCAGGATGGGCACGACCGCAAGTACGCGGCGTGCTCCCCATCGCAGTTTACACAGCGGAGAGCGTTCTCACAGGTTTCAGTGGTGTGTTCTTTGGCACTGCATTTAGCACAAGTTTGGCGGCCTCGGCAGCTCTGCGAGCTGTGGCCGAAGCGCTGGCATTTGAAACATCGGAGTGGATTAGGCACGTAAGGCCTGACACGGAGCTTTATGTATCCGGCCTCAATTGATTCGGGCAGGACACTTGAATTGAAGGTGAGAATTAGGTGTTTAGTTGCAATTTCTTTACCATCGCGCCTCATCTTTATTCTTTTCACATTAACAACATTTTGCTCATTGAAGCCCTCTAGGAGCTCTGCCTCTGTCAGCTGAAGCAGGTCATCATCTGAGACAACGCCGCGTGAAGTGTTCATAGTGCGGTGCGGAGTCACTGTCACTTGAACGTCCCCAAATGACACGAGACTGGATAACTTTTCAAATTGTTTCAGATCCTGGAGCTCCAAGAGGAGATCTCCACTTGCCATCCTTGTCGCCTTGTAACCTGGACCAAGGGCGTCAGTTAAAGACTTCGATACTAGAAATGGGGAGATTGCACGCACTTGTGTGTCTGACTTTTCAGAGTGAATCACATGAAATCGTGGGAAGTTGGCTCTTTCACGACCAAAGAACTTGAATACATCTTCGGTGCGACCTCTTTTGTGAGGGCGATCAAGGAGGGGAGGGAAGGAACAAGCCATAGAATAATGTAATTTTCGGCAATAACGCCAACCACCCACCGTGGAGCCCTACAAGGGGACGTTACAGGGACTGTAAGAACAGGTCCTGCAAACGCCAGTTGTACGTTATCACTATAACCAAATATGAGATAACCTAGGTTGGTTATTCACACAAGGTTAACCCTTGCTGCCTGGAAAAATTGGAAGTAAACGGAAGCTAGGAGAAGACAGGAAAGGCGGAAAGTGAGAGAAAGACGAAGGCTGGAGGGAGAGAGAGACAGGAAAAGGCAACTACCGATTTCCCCCGGGTGGGTCAGTCCGGGGGTGCCGTCTGCGTGAAGCCGAGGCCAAAGGGGTGTGTTGCCGCCGCCGAGGGGCCATAAAGGTCCAAACACCCGGCATTGGCTCAACCCCCAGGATCCCCTTTTCCCCGGACACGGCTAAGCCGCGCACGGCTACACGCGGGAGGGTCCAACCCTCGTGTGCTCGGGTACGTGGTGTCGCAACACACCAAACGCCTGCTTACGCAGACGCCCCTGCGGGGAAGTGTTCTAAAAGCATATATATATATATATATATATATATATATATATATATATATGCGTATGCTGCGCAATACAGCAACAACGTAGTACAGCAAGGGCAATGAGACCACGCGAACAGTTAGTCAAATCAGGGGAAAAATCTTGTCGATCTGTGGCGCAAGACTATCGTATTTAGAAGAAATAGCGGATTGGTGCTAGCTTTCCAAGGGGAAAACGTTTAAACTGGGCCAGACATCACATTCTAACATTCGCGTCGTGAAATGCCACCTGAAATGACAAAAGTTGAATGGTTGCACGAGTGCCAAGAAGGGCGTTCTTTTCCCGAACGCTTCCCTCAGTCACTTTGATAATTTACACATCTCTGTAGACCCATCGACGATGCTTCAGTCCGGTTTTATTTGCTTCATCTCGGCATCTTTAACGGCAGTTTGCTTGCAATCGTTCTCGCTCTTATCGAAGGATTCGTTACTGCAGTAGTCAGTGTAGTGAATCTGAAGGAACGTCGTGGGCTGAACAGATTATGAGAAGTAAAGAATTCAACGCGCAGCAGCATATAATCGGTCTGCTTCACGTACCAGCTGCGCTCAACAACGTTGCAATTTATATACTATATGTACACTGTTATCACTACGCTATGATGGCTGCACTCTAAGCACTTCAGTCCAAGCAATGGCACCAGCCGTAGCTTCAGCCTAATGGTATTGTGTTTAAACCGTGTAAGAGCACGTTCGCAGTTAGAGGCGTAAAAAATGTTCCGATCCCAATGGTGCACATTTTAACCTCGAGTGATTCTCAGCCCGCCTTTGAACCCTCGCCCCATAATTTCCACAATAGGCTATACATATAATAATGTTTATGGCACGCCAACTTTGCATATACAAAGTACAGTTTTTACAAACGTAAAAATAGTGAGAAGTTCACTACAAAAGTAGGCTGCTATGGCCTAGGCTGAGGTGAGCGAAAGAGAAATGCTCTAGGAACTGCTGCCGGCTGAACCATCGAGTTGGTGTTCTGGACAATACGGAAATTCTTCTACAGGTTCAATTAGCATACTCCACAACAAACTTGCGCCACCTTCGCCCTTTAGTCGTAAAAAGAACAATCATACACCCATTGTTCATCACTGAACATTAACTCGTATGACGTAACCATCGTTTGCGCCTTTCTGACGTCTATAAATAGCTCCAGTCTAGACAAAGCGTTGTCGCATTCTGTTCGAATGGAACATAATAATACTGGAGGTTTTCGGCAAGACACTGTAACTATCTGGTGGCAGGGAAATCGAACGTGAGAACAACGCGCGCAGAAAGCCTCCGCTTACGGCTCGCGCTAATAATAGGAGTTTTCCTACAAATGGTCTCATCAGATTCGGACTGGCAGCAAGAAGAGCGGAAGAAAAAAAAGAAGGAAAGCGACAACAAATCTCCCACGATAACGTTCCTGGCAATCCCACGTGCTCATTTATTAGTGAGCTGAACATTCCGCCACCGCGCCACATGGGCTTTGACTAATGGCCCTCGAAGTAAGAAACGTCTGTCTGCCTCGTAAAGCAAGGAAGTTGATTCCTCGGTATGCACATGACACGTTTCCGAAAGTTGAAGTGCGCGATACGGTGGACGTTATGACAACTAGAATTCATTCGTATTCGAGGTGCCACTTATATTTGATGGTGCGATGAGAAGGCTGGCTTAAACTTCAGCGTACATTGTTGTAGATGTTACTGAGGCGCAGGTGTATTTGGTTTTTCTACAAGCACTTAAAGCTTTCCACTTCCTTCCAGTACTGCAGCATTAGGATACACAAAAAGTAATAAAGTTTGGACAGAAAGCACACCACGTCCACAATATTCTATTAGCGTGACATGATTTGTTGTTCCCATTGAAATGACTCCAATTAATGTTAGCTCAATGCTTATAGTTCTTTCTTGTGCTTTTTTTTCTCAGCGGTTGAATAACCGGAAAGTGGGCTTCAGTGATTACGACGGCAGCTGGAAGTGAATCTGCCTTGATTAACTAGATTTTGCAAATCTATATTGCCGTGTCTGTTTATTAAAAATGACACGTGCAGCACGGCGGTAGGCAGCAAACAATGCCACACACTCACGTATTCTTTTTTTGAGCCTTGAACAGATTCTATCCCGACGCCGTCTGCAATGAAAGTTTGTTGCGATCACTGCAAGAATGCTGCAATATATCAATCATCTGCCACTCGTACAAAACTACATGGTGCACCTTAAATACAGCGAGTACGATTTCTTTAAACTAGAAACACATCAGGTTTGAAACATGGTTCCGAGAATTGGAAACATAACCATTTTCTTGTTATTCCTAAATTAGTTTTCTGTTTCATTTCTGTAATAGTGTCCAGCTCAGTACGAGGAGCATATAACAAGTTGAATATTCTCGGCGCATTGGACTGAAATCGCTTCAAACCATGATTGGTTCTTGAGAAAGTCATCATCCACCAATTTCGGTTGCTGAATTCATAAAAAAAATAAAACGGTAACAAAGCAGACGTAAACGTGGACCACGGGACATTTTCTTCAATTACCGCTCAGAAAATTAACTTCTTGCCTTGTCGAGCTGATAGGAGTGCTGAAATAGTTGCCTGCAGTTACGGATGGCCCGGCATAGGCTTCATAAATTTAAGTAATTTCTTGTGCAATAATGACAGGGAATGATTGCGCAATATATGGACCCAAACAAAAAAGCAAACGCTGGAACATTTATCATGCCACGAGGTTCACAGGACGCACTAACATATTTTTTTTGTACCAGATATTACTTTCTGCAGGATAAGCTACGTCGGATGGATCGGACGTTGTTTGACTCGTACGGTGTTTTTTCCTGTTTTTGAGCTCAACCAAACTGAAACAAATTGCCTACAGCAGATAGTATATTTATAACGCTTGCGTTAAATTATGCGATCAGGTTGTCATTACTTGTACGAGAAATAAAAACGCCTAATTGAATTTTTAATATAATTTGACCAATTACTTCTTTATTTAATTACCTTGCCGCACATATTTCAATCTAGGAATTGTAGCAGTCTATTGAGGCAGCAAGGTAAATTCACTTTAAATGAATTCTAAAAATCGCACCTGTTTCGAGATATGGGCCGTCAAATTTGACGTGGAAGCGCACTTTTGTACACTTGCTTTTTTTTAGAAATGAAGGGCTTTTCCATGCTTTGCAGCACAAGGGTAACTGCAACGCCTTTGCATATCGCCGGGTACTTCGAAAATTACTATCTCGTAACTGGCATAGTTCTGAGGGTTCCTCTCCCTTAGATGCGCCGTGCGAACTGAGTGGCTACAACTCGTAAATTTTAACAAGTGCTGTGAAGCAATTTCAAATTGAATTAGTGTAGTTAGGCTAATTATTCAAATAAGCCTTTCGATTTCTCATAGATGTTGTGGCCGCCGCATCGAGTAATTTAGCTCAATCGTTAGAATTATGCTTTCTGCCGCATAGGCAATACTGTAAACGTTTAGTGGAGCTATAAAAAACCCCTTGTATATACTCAGGTGACACAAACACGCGTGCGGTCTCGGTACAGGCAGCGGAAATCTTGGTGCGCATTGCGCAAGATGCAAAGGAGGCCAACAAATTTTCTCTGACGCGCCGGTGCTCGAAAACTTGAAAGTTAAAGCAAAACCGGAATTTCTGGAAGCGTGCGGCTCGTGTTGCGGTATTGCAGGCAACCTTGAAAGCGCTACTCCTTGCAGCTTGGTAAGGAAAGAAGCTCATTTTTTTCTGAGGGACAATTGAAAAAAAGACAACGATTACAACTGCCATTGACAAAGATTACAACTGCTTTTTAACCGTTCTTTTGTTTTTCTTGAGTTTTCCTCCTCCATGTGTTTTCAAGTATACTGCAGCTGAAAGTTTGCACCTCACGTGATTAGTTATATTCCTTTGTGTTTTTCCTTGCTCGATTTGCTTCCTTTCACTTGCGCAAGAAAGAACACTTCTGCGCTTCTCGCGTCTCCCAACAACGTATGTCTCTGCGAGTCGTGAACGAGCAATGAAATTTCGCAAAAACCGAATAGTCGGGAACTCCAATCCCTTGGGCCGAGCTCTAATGTTGATTTGACAGCCTCGGGTTTGCAACAATACTAAACAAAGGGCGCCTGGAAATGTCGACTTGAAGGAAAGAGCTGATTTTACGGCAGGACCACCCCTTCGAACGTCGTCCCAACTCGTGCTCACGTCTTGGCACCAGCTGTCGTCGGCGCTTGGCAAATTTCGATGCTATCGGAGAACAACGGATCGTGCGTAGAATGAGCGAAAAACGGACCTCTGGCTTATCTATCATTCCCTATTCCCTATTCAGCACTGACGCTGCATACTAAAATGACTGGAAAGAAAATAATCGCGACACGTGTTGGGAATTTTTCCCCTAGGTAATATTCGGATCTTTGACTGTAATTTCTCTGATTGAATTAGGCTAGCCTGTATGCCATGAGACAAATAAAGCGAGATCCTATTTGTCCCGTCAGAATACTATCGGCTGATTGGAGACGGCCGACTGTTTTCATAGCTTGATATTTCGTTCTTCCCTCTAACTACAGTCAAACGATATGTTGACCAATTGTACCTTAGCCTCGCGTACTGTTTTCATGGTTTTGTGCGCTTGTTTCATTAGAAGACAGTGTGGTATTGTGTATGGTTCACCTTCTGTGAGGATGATGCATTTTAAGTAACCACAATGCTATGTCCCATGCTATCGAGATATCAATATATAGAAAGCACTCGCCTTAGTTGCAGAATACCCAACAAAGGTTATGGTCATTCCGTCGTCGTCATCTCACCGTCGTGAAACCGTTGTTATTCATTCCATCTTGGATACTTCAGCTGCGTCATCCGAATGTCGTCGTCGTCATGGCTTCTTCGTCATACAATCGTCGCCTCAGCGTTGTTGTCGCGCTTTCTTCATGCCTTCATCGCAGCATCGCCATAATTTCAGTATTGTCGTCCCAGTGCTGTTATATCGTCATCGTCATACTGTCTCTGTCATTCCATGGTCATCGTACAGTCGACGTCATGCCGTCATGTTGTTTAAAGCTTCGTCATTCTCTCGTAGTCATTGCACCGTTGCCACGTTGTCGTCGCGATACAGTTATCATGCTACAGTCATCACGTCGTCGTCATCACACCTTCGGAATACCGGATGAAGGAGTGTCCAACTTGGCCCTGTGCTCAGTACTTGCAAATGGTTGTCATCACCCCGTCGTCGTCGTACCATCCTCATCTTTCCTTAATCATCATCCCATTGCCTCATTAAGTCGTCGTCCTAACTTCGTCGGGATTTCTTCTTCGTCGTTCCATTCTTATACCGTTGCACCGTTGTCTCAGTCATCGCAAATAGTCGTATTTCTTTCATAGTTATTATTCCAGTGTCGTCATGCCAGCGTCCTAATGCCATAAAGTTCATTCTGGCGTCGTAATTTCGGTATCGTTATCCCAATGTGTATTAGTCATTGTCATGATGTCCTCACCGTCATACTGTCACAGTCATCGTCGTCGTCATTGTTTCATCATCATTCGTGAGCTCAGCACGTTCGATAGCTACAACTTCTTGTTGAGCTAGGCTTTTCCGGTTTGAAATGTGTTCAAATTGGTTGGGTGCTGTATTCTTGCAAATCGTCGTTAAATAAAAACAACCTCCTTCAAAAAAAAAAAAACTTTTCTTTCATTTCTTTTTGCCGGTCAGCAGCGATTAGTCATGTTTGCTACAGACTGGACTATACTAAGTTATTTTCATGAACATTTCATTTATTTCATACATTTCCACCGCATTCCATCGACACAAGGTTGAAATATCACGCGTTTGCGTATCAACCCTAAACGACCTATAGCGCTGACGCGGGCAAGTTAGAACACTTCTGAGTTGTACCATTGTGAAGGACGAGACTTCAAATAAGTTTATTTCATGCTACGCACGGAACATAAAGGCAAGCAAATCAAGCCTATATCAAAAATGGTGGAAGGCAACGACCACAAGCTGGGGGTCTAGTGCAGTGTTTTCCGGAACTGCTGGAACTGTAAGGGTCGCTTTGCAAGAGCGTTAGCACTGGAAGCAGTCTTGTACAGGCGAAAACCAAACGCACGAACAGTCACCGTAGAAGGAGCTACGGGTAAAAGAAAAAAACAGCTCAAATTTCACAACATTTAAAGAGAGTTTTGCATGCATCGAAAAAAGCTCGTCACTCACGTCGACCATTACTAAACTCACTGTCTGCGGGCACACAGAAATATTAAATAGAAGAAATATCGAAGACAGTGATGATTGCCAGAACTAAGTTTGGCTGGCTAATCTTTGCTGAAGAAAGGAAAAAAGGGAAGAAAAATGATCCAAATAAGAGATACAATTATGTGTTCATTTCTACTGCAGTCGCTGGACTAATCGAACTAAGCGTTGTGTCACGCATTGTCTCTCAGTCCGGTCACCAGAATCAACGGCGAACCTTTTCGCATTGGTAATGAAGAATATCTGATGGAGAAAGTGGTGACGACTGCAACTAGCGGTCATTTCATAGGATGCATATTACATTATGTTCCCATTCGCTGCAGAATGGCCGTCATATGATTTTTTTACGCTGAACAGCACCTAAATTATCATTAAGAAATTCAGTACGCCCTCATAGTCCGCTGATTGACCTCCTCAAGGATAACAATGCAATTCATTTCAAATAATATTTTTACATCATATGGCATTGCATTACTAGACGAAGTGTTAACGACATGGCAGGAATTATTACTGAAAGAATGCGCAGAGTAAATGCGCGACTTTTTCACCTCCTGTTAGATTCAGGGGGAGCTTACATTAGTAACCACTTGCGTGGTAGAGAAGGCTGACTGCTTCTTTTGTTCTGGGAGAATGTCTGGCATGAGGTCACCCATCTCGGTTGCCAAACAATTTAGATATCATCGCCTTGCTGCCGATTTTCGTAAATGGGAGAAAACGTTTTTGTGCGTTCGCACTACTCTCTAGGTTCCTGGTGACCCTAAGGTTTGCCAAAAATAATGTTCATGTTGAACGGACAACAGGGCTTGAAGAGTGCATACACAGTCCCGGTTCACTGATGCGCTTGACGTTTCAGAAATAGTACGCCGGTGTATCTGCATGCAGCTAATCACTTAAGATCAAGCGTGAACAATACTGATGTGTCATATTACTTGCGTACCAATTATCAAGCTACGCAACAGAGATGATGAAAAATCACTGTATTCACATCGCTTACGGTTATTTCTACATAATATTACTCAGCCTGCTTTCGCACTCTTCTGTATCCTGCGCTTACTGGTTTCTTTATGATGGGCAAAGCAACGACAGACACCTGTTGCAGGTGGGTAGGGCTACAGCATGCCTTTTATGAGCACTGCTTATGCGGATTGCTTATTATGGCTCCACTTCTGCGGAGGCAAAAATCTCTACAGAAGTGGAGAAAAAAAAAACTTTAGTAATATGTAGTTTATCCGGCAATGCGAAATCACGTGATGCCGTGCTAAATCTTTTGCACACGATCCACGTCCCCTGAACGGCACAGTAACCTGCACGGTTGCAAGAAAGAAAAGTGGGGAATTCGACCTTAAGTACAAAACATCTGTAACACGCTTGGGGGAAGAGGTGTGCGAGTTCACATTGTGCACAAGTGTCTAAATGGCGCTTGAAAAGGTTCAGGAGAGCTTCAAGACAAAAATTATAACTCAGTTTCCTGCCACTCTGCGAAGAAGGATGACCAGTGAATCTGTGTGTGTGGGGCCCTTAATGGCGAATTGCACGTCAGCCGCGGGTCGGCTCTGAATTGCACTATCTTCGGGCTTTCTTCCAGCACGCGGACGTGTTAGTGGGGAAAGTAACCCTTAACAACTTCGCAGTAAGAAACAACTACAAACAGCGCAAGATTCTACTTGAACACATTTGAAGACGAAACAAAGATGGACCAGTTTCTGTATGATTGACATTTTTACACATGTTAGGAAAGGAGGGCGTATTAACAAAACTTTGGCACATAGAAACGCACTCATAGTTGACGTTCTAACGCAAATAATTTTTTTGAATATATAAAATGAGCTGCGGCCTAGAAAATGTGTGAGATACGCATATTCTCCAGGCATTGAAGAAAAAAAGCTAAAAAATACCACGGGGCTCTCCTTTCCTCCTCACGCGCATATAGAACTACCGGTCTCATAAAGGCTATTTACGAGCGCACGCCCGGAGCTTTCGAGGATTTCTCCGCTGTCGATGGAGTGCCGCTTCGCGTGACAAGTGCAATAACTGGCTGGCGCACGACCATTGAGAGGGTACAAAAATAGCATCGGAACGAATGATTTCTGCCGTTGAATCCGTATCGATGTTCCCGGAACCAGGTGTTACCATGGCAGAATGAATACGCATATTGCCTGTCTTCAACTTTGGACAGCATATGCCAATAAATGCGGCTTTTTTTCTCGCAACGTAAAAGAAGAATAATCCACGGTTGTGCAGTTGGAAGCTGCAATGCGTCGTTCGCGCTAATGCTGGTTGTTCTAGAAAATCATTTACATTGCTCTTCGGAAAGGGGGGTACTCAAAAGAGTATTCAAACCGAGTTCCTTTTACCGACTGTGAGCCGTTCACCAACACCCATGGTGGCTTAGCCGCTGTGGTGTCGCGCTGCTAAGCAGGAGGACCGGGGATCAAATCCCAGGCGCGGCAGGAGCATTTCGATGGGGGGGTGAATTGCAAAAAAGAAAAAAGAGCGTCCGTGTTCCTGGCATGGCGGGCACGTCAAAGATCTCTTGGTGGTCAGAAATAATCCGGAGTCCCCTACTACGGCGTGCTTCATAATCAAATCGTACTTATGGCATGTAAATCCCCGTTATTCAATATGCCGTTCACCGAGCTTGAAGCCATCTCCTAGAGCACATTGAAAGAGCACTACAAGAAAGGCCGCGGCATAAAATACACATACTGATCACAAGCTTCCTCGTCTGACACAATTTCTTTCACCTTCAACTGAGCCGCACTGCGATCTATGAACAAAAATACAGTACGACCACCAACGTGAACGAATCATCGCGCCATCTTGGTAAAGCGTCAGAGCGAAATGAGATTCGAAAAGGAGAAAAGCGAATTGGTCGGAAACCAAGGAACTGGTTGGTTACACGGCATTAAGAATCAGACTAGGGGTAACAGAAAAAATGAAAATAATAGTTTCTGATGAACTATTACTGAACGGGCATTGTCATCGCGAACTGCGAGTAACTCCCGTTTTCCAATTCGTATCGCTCTGATGTGTGTCCAGAGCCTAGCTACACTGCATTTCATTTCGTCGACTTAATCTTTTCCTCCCCTTTTCCCCAATGCAGCATGGCCAACCGGAATCACTCATGTTCAACCTCCCAGCCTTTCATTAATTCCTCTTTCTCTCTTTCGCCCCCTGCGTTCCCGAAACATACTCATACTACAAGTGAGTTGGGGCATCCTTGCGGCATATGTTTAGCGGAGCGCTGGATCGACCTAAGCGTAGTCTATGGAAGCCGCTCCTGTTGTTCGATAGGACAGGTTCGTAGATCTATAAACGCATTGTCTGGTCTTCGTTATTTTTATAGAAGTCAAGATATAAAGAAAACTGTCTTGGGTGCCCTGGCAAATGGCATACAATGCGTGACACGGCCACACCTGCTTCAAAGCAGTATCAGAAACGAGACGACGTAAGCCAAACCAACACCCGAGACATCTTTTCAAGAAGTAATTCTATTTTATCAACAAACAAGGTAAATACACATTATTCTATATACCAACCAAAATTAAAAAAAAATTGAGACAATAGAAGCAGAACTCACAGATGACATGGGAAACAAATATAAAGATATATGTGAAACACACCCGCCGTGGTTGCTTAGTGGCTGTGGTGTTGGGCTGCTAATCACGAGATCGCGAGAAGGAATACCGTACACGGTGACCGCATTTCGATGGGGGCAAAATGCTAAAACACCGCTTTACTTAGTTTGAGGTGCACGTAAAGAATCCGTGGTGGTACACATTATTCCGGAGTCTCCCACTATGACGTGCCTCATTATCAGAGCATGGTTTAGGCATGTAAAACCCCATGATTTAATAATTAATCTTTATGTGAAGCGTAGTAACCAAAAGTCAGTATAATAATACTCTAAACAGATGAAGGTTTCCTTGCTGCGCACTTCAGCAAAAAACATTATTCGATAGTTTTATTATTTCGACACGTAGCTCACTTATTTATAGGATGTAAAATATGCAGTAGTCATTTAATAACTTCGATGCCTGCAAAATTACGACCTTATGACCATAATTTGTTTGCCAACGCAGTGCACAAATTAGGAAGCCTCTCAACATATATGATTTGCCATAAACACGAACGCTTACTGTAAATTTAGTCATCTCATTTGCACTGACAAAGAATTCCCAGACTTCATTTATACTTGTATATAGTTCAAAAGTTCAATATACCAAGTATATTAAAACATTGTATTGTGCGCTGTGAGTAATGCAAGTTACCTATGGCCCTACTCCCTTGTTTCTTCAAGCAGAAGAACATGATTTAAGTTTATTACGCTTGTTGTCGCCCTAATTAAAACAAATAAACCGCGCTCTCATGGTGTATTGTATATTGTATGCTCCTACCGCTTGTCCTCGTTTTCTCGGGCAGTTTTAACCTTCCTTCAAGTATGAACCAGCTAGCCAGCAAGAACGTCCTACTAAAGTATATTTCTCGCATTTCTCTAGTTGGTAGTTAACATCATAATTAAATGTCGCTGTTTTAAGCGCCAAAACCACTTTCTGATTATGAGACACGCCGTATAGTGGAGGACTGCGGAAATTTCGACGACCTGGGGTTCTTTAACGTGCACCTAAATATAAGCATGCGGGTGTTTTCGCATTTCGCCCCATTCGAAATGCAGCCGCCGTGGCCGGGATTCCATCTCGTGGCCTTCTGCTCAGCAGCCCAAGGCCGAATATCATAATTGACTTAACATTCCTATAGCAGAAGACAATATGCAATTTATACGAGTGAAGTATGTGAAATAGTATAGCAGAGTATAAGAAAAAGTACATCTCATTTTCCATAGCCTATTGAGGGCTTACTATCAGAGATAATGTGGCGCTTTGATACTTTGTTGGTTATATTTAATCCCTTTCACTGTAATTTTCCTTCTTTGACTTCCATTTTCGCGTCCGCCCCCTCCCTGCTGCTGGCAAGTCAACGATGACAGAATTTAACATGCTGTGAAAATATTCATGTATTAGGTTCGCACACAGCTGACCTCTATGAGAAGAGGTGTACCACACGAGGCCTTCTGGCACCAAAATATCTATTAATGCTGCTGACAAAAAAAAAAGCAAAGGAAAAGCCGGGACTCTTTTAGTGTGATATATGTGTTTTAGAACCACGAATACCCGTATAACAAATGCGATTCGGTGCTATAACATGCACGTTCTTCAGCAAAATTTCTACCAAATGAAGGACTGTATTTATCGACAGCATTTATTTAGTAAAAATTATTATCATAATAACCTGCTCTGTTTGCCATAAACGCACCGTTACGAAAATAAACCAGATCCCATCCGATGGCAATCGACGTTACGTGAAGCAGCTTTGTTAGTAGCTGACAACCAAGCATCCTTCGGGATTATAGAAAGCGTTATCAGGTGAGCCAACGTGTTTGCGCATAATGAACAGTTGCGTGTCCGATGTGAGACTGATTGAGGACCGTAGCAAGACGACAGCGACGGCAATCATGTGAGGCCATCGGGGCGATTCCTATCCTTGTTGTTCAACGCGAGCTCACGACATGCAGATTTCGCGCCTTACATACGTGCTTCCAGAGCGTGAGCGAGAGAAACACAGATTGACAGTACCACGTGATATACAGACACCAGTGTTATAGCGACTACGTTATGCAGTCGTACGTGCTTACGACTCTGTCATGTGGTGTATGTTGAAACGACTGTGGCACTTGCACTCCGGCGATGAAATGTTAAACGCTGTTCGGCTTGCGCCGATCCCGAAGGCAGTACTGCGTAGTAATGTTTCTGGGTAGCTTTACCTGCTACATGCAGAGTACTGGGAACGTGGGCCGAGCTACCACAGAGAAATAACATGGACGAGGGGCACGTGATGCACGCGTGAAACGTCTCAAAAAGCTGGTCGCGTTTGGCACCAGAGGAGTACGCGCGCAATGATTCTGATACTGTTTGTTGTACAATTTTCGTTTTCTTCTTTTTCTTGGCGGGTTGGGGGGGGGGGGGAGAGGAGGTGAGGGAGGTAACGTGAGTTCGACTGAGAGGCAATAGTTGTGAATCGATCGTGGTTGGAGCACTGGGCTGCTTTACTTGGAGAAAAAAGTTGGATTAAAACTTTTTTTTCATTGATATGATATAAGGAGATGCTGGCGCACAATTTAAAGCGCCGGCTACTCCTTATCTCTTGGGTGGTTCCGTCATACATCATTCAGGGTTCACGGTTACATATCAAATAATCTTTTCAGACAAGCAGCAGGACTTATAACGCAACGTTTCCACAGGAAGACTATGACGTAAGGAAGACATGGTACATACAATATACATGGCAAATGTCTCCACACTTATGTAGTCGAAAGTCTCAAAAGTACAAACGATACTGTCACTTAATAACATATTGTGTAGTCAGCGGATGGTATATACATAGTGTAAATATATTGGCACATACAGTCACAACAGAACAGTCAACATAACATAATTCCCAAACAGATGCATATATAGAGTGACATTGAAATGAACAGAACAATGAAAGCACTAAAAACGTCCAACAATGCCGCTGTCATCAGGAAAAGTCTTTAGTGCTTTTATAGTGCTCTTCTGCAAGCCCGTTGTTGGCCAAGGGCCAAAAAGTTTCCTTAAACTGAAAGGTCTGCTGTCTAAATTACTTAGCGCTGATTTAAGTCGGTATCTTGGTGTGTCGTGGTGTGGGCAATCTAGAAGTAGGTGATATATATTGCCACGACAAACTTGGTGACATTCAAGTTGTGCGCCCTTTGCATTGGGCACAGTGCACGCCGTACAGTGATGATGATGTTAATCAACAACAGGCAGCGATCTTCGTGGCACGGGCAGCCAGTTGGACCCGGCTCGCATGCGCCACGCGCACGAGGTGTCACGCGAGAAGAGGAAGACGTATTCGAGCCCAGTTTGGGAACGCGACTGCCGCGGATTCCTGCCGGACCGCAGTGACTTTTACTTGTGGGCACAAGTTCGCCTTTAATAAATACCCTTGTTTTACTAACATCGTTACATTTCTGGTGGAGGTGCGGGGTATGAGTCGAAGGCCCACGAACGAAAGTCAGCGTAGCTCCGACAACCCACGAGTCCATCCCGTTGAACTGACACCTGTACACCAGCGGACCAGCCGCCGTCTTCGAGGTGACTCGCCCGAATTCGGCCCTCTCCTCTTCTTGCCAAGAGAAACTCCCACAACGGACGCCGCCACAATGACTACCCAGGTAACACCGGCACAGCTAGTCGTAAGCCAACCTCGCAAGCCGCCAACATTCCATGGTGACTCGTTCGAAGACGTGGAAGATTGGTTGGAACTGTTCGAGAGAGTGGCGAGCTTTAATGAATGGAATGAGAGACAGAAGCTCCGTAACGTCTACTTCGCGTTGGAAGACTTCGCAAAAACGTGGTTTGAAAACCACGAACCCTCTTTGACCTCTTGGGAGGAATTTCGACGACAACTGCTAGCAACGTACGCCAGCACGGATCGTAAAGAAAAGGCTGAAATCGCACTTCAAGCCAGGAATCAGCTCACAAACGAGAACGTGGCGATGTACATCGAGGACATGTCCCGCCTGTTCAAGCGTGCTGATCCCACCATGAGTGAAGATAAGAAGCTGCGCCATCTCATGCGTGGGGTAAAGCAGGAACTCTTCGCAGTTCTCGTCCGCAACCCACCGCGCACGGTTGCCGAGTTCAGATGTGAAGCAACGACCATCGAAAAGACGCTGGAACAGCGGGCTCGGCAATACAACCGTGAGGCAAGCTGCGCACCTGTCCATGTCTTCCCTGGAGGCCTGCCAAATGACCTGGAAGCCCTGCGGGAGCTTGTCAGGTCAGTGATCAGGGAAGAGCTCAACAAGTTTCAGACACCTCAGGCTCCAGCTGCACTATCTATCGTCGACGTTGTCCGGGACGAACTCAGGAACGTCATACGGGATCCAGAGCGTGAGCCACAGCCGACGCGGCGCATCCCAACGTACGCCGACATACTCAGGCAACCTGCGGTACACAGTAGTGGAGCAGTTGCGACGACCGTTCCCTACCCGTCGACAGTACAAAGTGCACCTCGTCTACTGGAACCACCGGCTGCCTATCAGCCTTTAGCACGTAGTGCACCTCGTTTTGTGGAACAAAGGCCCCGGAAAAGTGACGTCTGGCGTGACCACGAGCGTAGGCCTCTGTGCTTCCACTGCGGAGAAGCGGGTCACCTGTATAGGTTCTGCCCGTACCGTCAAGTTGGGTTAAGGGGTTTTCCCTTAAGCGCACCATGCCCCCGAAACGGTGAAAGGCCAGCGGAGATCGAAGAATACCTGTCGACGCGCCAAAGCCCCGTTACTCTTCGCCAACGTCAACCACGATCACCGTCACCCATGCGCTACCGATCGCCTAGCCCACGCGCGTCTCCAAGATTGCCTAGGCGTCGTTCACCAAGCCCACACCAGGAAAACTGAAGCAAGCGACCTGTGGAGGTGAGGCCGCTGATAACCAAAGTTACGAAGATCCTCCAACGCGATTCCAGTGCGGTGACGAGATAATTCCAGTCTACAGGTGCAGGAACGAAACGATTACGTCAGATTTGCGGTTGATAATAGACGGATGCGAGCTGAATGCCTTAGTCGACACCGGCGCTGATTATTCGGTAGTAAGCTTCAAGATGGCGAAGCGCCTTAAAAAAGTTGTGACGAAGTGGACTGGTCCGCAGATACGGACGGCAGGCGGCCATCTTATTACGCCCCTTGGCCGATGCACCGCAAGACTTACGATAAAAGGCTTCACTTACGTTTCTGACTTTATTGTACTGCCAGAATGTTCGCGGGAACTTATATTGGGAATGGATTTTCTACAAGCTAACGGTGCCATAATTAACCTACGTAGGTCCAGTGTATCTTTCTCGACAAAACAAGCTATACCTGTGGAAGAATCGGAGGAGCGACGTCTCGCTGCACTGCGCGTCGTTGACGATGACGTAACTGTGCCGCCACGCTGCAGTATAATGGTTCTTGTGGAGAATGAAAGATTTTCCGACCGCGAAGGCATAGCCGATGGAAACATCGAGCTCCTTTTCAACAAAGGTATTTGCGTGGCTCGGGGCCTTGTTCAGTTAAGCGATGGCCGTGCAAATGTCGCACTTACAAATTTCGGTAATGAATTCCAACACATCGCACAAGGAACAGCTATTGCCTATTTCCACGAGTTCTGTGAAGCGACCGAATTATGCAGCCTAACTACGTCAACTGCCCTGACAGGAACCTGCAGTGTCGACAGATCCATTACCGTCAACCCGAGACTCCCTGAAGCCCAAAAGAAACAGATATATGCCCTGATAAAGGATTTTTCTGACTGCTTCTCCACGTCTTCGAAGGTACGGCGCACGTCTGTTGCGAAGCACAGAATCATAACAGAGGACGCCACAAGACCGGTATGCCAGCACCCGTATCGAGTGTCACCAAAAGAAAGGGAGATCATCAAGAAGCAAGTAGAGGAGATGCTTTCAGATGACGTTATTCAGCCTTCCAGCAGTCCATGGGCGTCTCCGGTAGTGCTGGTTAAGAAAAAAGATAACACACTTCGATTCTGCGTCGACTACCGTAAGCTGAACAGCGTAACCAAGCGGGATGTGTACCCCCTTCCGCGTATCGACGATACGTTAGATCGGCTCCGATGTGCAAAGTTTTTCTCCTCCCTGGACCTCAAGAGTGGGTATTGGCAAATAGAGGTGGATGAACGGGACCGTGAAAAGACAGCATTCGTGACCCCTGATGGCCTCTACGAATTTAAAGCACTTCCATTCGGCCTTTGTTCCGCACCCGCAACGTTCCAGCGAATGATGGACTCTGTGCTTGCAGGATTGAAATGGCAGTCATGCTTAGTGTATTTGGATGATGTGGTCGTATTTTCCACCACATTTGACCAACATCTAGAGCGCCTGCGACTAGTATTAGAAGCTATTCGAGCAGCAGACTTGACAATTAAGCCGGAAAAATGTCAATTCGGCTTCGATGAACTTCGGTTTCTCGGACACGTCATCAGTGCTGAAGGCGTTCGACCAGATCCCGAAAAGACAGCAGCTGTTGCGAGGTTCCCGACACCCACGGACAAAAAGTCAGTGCGACGTTTCTTGGGTTTATGCGCATACTACAGAAGATTTGTGGAAAACTTTTCAAACATCGCTGAGCCTCTTACAATACTGACAAGAGAAGATCAACCTTTCATGTGGAAAAGCGAACAACAAGACGCCTTTGACGAGTTACGGAAACGCCTGCAAGCTTCTCCAATCCTTGCCTATTTTGATGAGACAGCCGACACTGAGGTCCATACCGATGCGAGTAACGTCGGCCTCGGTGCCATACTAGTGCAGTGGAATAACGGCCAGGAGAAAGTAATTGCTTATGCCAGCCGTAAGCTCTCGAAAGCAGAGACAAACTACTCCGCAACCGAGAAAGAGTGCCTTGCAGTCATTTGGGCAATATGTAAATTTCGGCCCTACCTATATGGTAGACCATTCAGAGCAGTCAGCGATCACCATTCGCTTTGCTGGCTGGCGAATCTCAAGGATCCATCCGGACGACTAGCAAGATGGAGCCTTAGGCTTCAAGAGTATGACATTACTGTCGTATACCGATCGGGGAGGAAACACAGCGATGCCGACTGCTTGTCACGCGCACCCGTTGAGACAACTGTGTCAGAAGAAGAGGATTTCCCGTTCCTTAGCATTGTTGACACGTCACAAATTGCTCAACAACAACGAGATGACCCGGAATTGCTTCCGCTTATACAGCGCCTGGAGGGACTGGACGTTCAACTGCCGCGTATTTTCTCTAGGGGGCTATCCTCGTTCTGTCTGCGAGGAAGTGTCCTCTACAAGAGAAACTTCGAGAACAGCGAGACAAAGTTTTTACTTGTCGTACCCAGATCTATGCGAGAAGTTTTGCATGCATGTCACGATGAGCCGACGTCTGGACACATGGGCGTGAGCCGTACAGTCGCCAGGATTCGTCTGAAATATTACTGGCCCAAGTTATTAGCATCAGTGCAGCACTACGTCAAGACTTGTCGCGAGTGTCAAAGGCGCAAGACTCCATCCGTAAAACCGGCCGGCTTCCTCCAGCCAATAGATCCACCAAACGCCCCGTTCCAACAAGTCGGTATAGACCTCCTTGGACCCTTCCCAACATCATCTTTAGGCAAAAAGTGGATAGTTGTGGCCACGGACTACCTGACCCGTTACGCAGAAACTGATTCCCTGTACAATGCAACGGCTGTCGAAGTTGCAAAATTCTTTGTCCACAATATCGTGCTCAGGCATGGCGCTCCCACAGTTGTCATTACCGATCGTGGAACGGCCTTTACTGCGGACCTAATGAAGTGCTTGTTGCAAATGACACATACTGATCACAGGAAAACTACTGCGTACCACCCTCAGACAAACGGTTTAACTGAACGCCTTAACAGAACACTGACCGACATGCTTTCGATGTATGTCGACGTTGAACATAGGCTGTGGGACGAAATTTTGCCATACATCACCTTCGCATATAATACGGCCGTTCAGGAAACAACACGAGTCACCCCGTTTAAACTTGTATTCGGCCGAGCAGTAACCACAACTTTGGATGCTATGTTGCCGTTAGAGGCAGAAACCCATAACTCATCTGACCTAGATGATTTCTTGCAACGAGCCGAGGAGGCACGACAGATGGCAAGGTACCAAATACGCCGCCAACAACGCATCGACTCCAGCCGGTACAACCAACGCCGTAGTGAAGCTCACTACCAGCCCGGTGACAAGGTGTGGGTATGGACCCCAGTGCGCCGCCGTGGACTGTCTGAAAAGCTTCTGTGCCGATACTTCGGCCCTTACGAAATACTTCGTCGTATAAGCGACATCACTTACGAAGTGAAATCCGCTGGACACGAGAGCCCAAGACGGCGCAACTCCACGGAAGTTGTGCATGTTGTCCGCATGAAACCCTACGAGGAGAGGTCATGAACAACAACAACAACAAAAAAGTGAGAGCCCACAGGAACCCCTACTTCGTCTCACGCATCGGGCCGATGCGGCAAGGAGGGGGATAATGCCACGACAAACTTGGTGACATTCAAGTTGTGCGCCCTTTGCATTGGGCACAGTGCACGCCGTACAGTGATGATGATGTTAATCAACAACAGGCAGCGATCTTCGTGGCACGGGCAGCCAGTTGGACCCGGCTCGCATGCGCCACGCGCACGAGGTGTCACGCGAGAAGAGGAAGACGTTTCGAGCCCAGTTTGGGAACGCGACTGCCGCGGATTCCTGCCGGACCGCAGTGACTTTTACTTGTGGGCACAAGTTCGCCTTTAATAAATACCCTTGTTTTACTAACATCGTTACAATATCTTCATCTACAAATCCACAATCACATTCGGGGGTTTCCGCTCGGCCAATTCTGTGTAGGAAATGCTTTGTGTAGGCAGTGCCAAGCCTTAACCTATGAATAAGCGTTTCCATAGTTCTATCTAATGACAATGAAAATTTGAATTCAACAAATGAATCAATGTGATATAAGTCAGAGCTCTTAGAATTCTGGTCAAACCAAGTGTTTCTAGTCATGTTAAAAGACGTTGTCCTTATAATGCAGCGTAATTCATTCTTTGATATTGTGAGCGGAGCCGTATCATCTTTCAGGTGCGCTTGTCGTGCTGCTTCATTGGCTGCTGTGTTGCCAGGAATGTGGCAATGCCCTGGTATCCCCTGGAATGCTATTGCATGTTTCGCCTCGCTTGCCTTTGTCAGGTTTTTAAGTGTTTCACATATTATACTGTCGCTGAATGTTTTCCCCTTTGTGCTGCAGAGTGATGTTAGAGCCGCCTGTGAATCCCTGAAAATTACCCATTTTTGCGCTTCTGTTACTGACAATATAAATTTTACCGCACATAGGATTGCGAACAGTTCAGCCGTTGTGGACGAAGTCGCACGAGATAACCTAAATGATTCTTGTTTGTTGAGGTGCGGTATAATGAATGATGAAGTTGAAGAGGTTGCTGTACTGGAGCCGTCTGTATGGACGTGTGTGTATCCTGAATACCGCATATATATCTGGTATAGAGCTAGTTGTTGAGCAGCTTGAATGAACATGTCTGTTTTGCTGAATATCCCTTCTACTGACAATTCGATTTTTGGAACTGTAAGCAGCCATGGAGGATATTCGATGTCTGAGTTCCAAAATTCATTTCCTGGCAATATGTGAATATTTTTTGGAATTTCTATATGAACATAACTTCTATCTCGTTTCATTATATCTAGAGCCAATGGGTGGTTTTTATGCTGGGTTTTAAGACGGAAATGATGCCGGCATGCTTCTGTAGTTCGCATAACTGGAAATGGTAATTGGCGAGCCTCAGCTATTACAAGAGAACTCGAAGTCACTCGTGGAACTCCTAGACATAGGCGTAGTCCTCTAGCTAAAAGTCTTTGAAGTCTCTCTTCTGACGTGTGGGAAAGTTCGTGTAAGATGGGCGCGGAATATGCAATTTTTTGTCGTATTAATGCATTGTAAACTGACAGCATGTACGATACTGATCCGCCCCATGATGTGCCTGAAAGTCTGCGAAGTACAGTCACTATGGCATTGACCTCGTTTTCGAGTTTTTTTAAGTGGGGTGCCCAGGATAGCTGCCTATCAAGTATTATGCCAAGAAATCGATGCTGTGTGACAATCATTAGAGGGTATCCTTCCAGATTAAGCGTGAAATTTTTTAACTGCCTCCGAGTGAAGGGCAATACAGCAGTCTTTGCGTGTGATAGTACCATTCCTCTTTCTCTCAAAAATTGGTTGATGATATTTATGCCGTGTTGCAGTGCCATCTGAAGTAGTTGAGCAATAGACCCAGATGTCCAAATACACACATCATCTGCATACAGTGAAAATTTTAACTGTGATGGCAGTCTTCGCGTTAAATCAGCCATGAAGCAGTTAAGAAGGAGGGAGCTGAGTACGCTTCACTGTGGTACTCCCTGTTTGACAATATGTTCAGCACTCTTTCCTTCACCCGTCTGAACAAATATTTTGCGACCTGATAAAAATTCAGAAATCCATCGCAAGGACCTGCCAGACAGACCAAGTTCCAACATGCTTAGCAGAACATGAAGGTGACTAACAGTGTCAAATGCCCTCTTGATGTCTAGGAATACTGCCATAGTCTTGTTTTCACGTGCACGCTCGTGCTCCACACAGGTTACTATATCTAATATTGCATCAATTGGGCATCTATGTTTTCTGAAACCTACTAAATAGTTGGACAACACCTTCGTTTCATTACACCACCATTGAAGTCGCGTGTCAATCATTTTCTCCATTACTTTGTATAAACAACTTGTCAAAATAACGGCGCGGAAGGATTCAAGGCACAAGGGCATCTTACCAGGTTTTAAAATTGGTATTATTCGAGCGACATTCCAAGAGTCAGGTACAGTTTCCTCTATCCATAAGTTATTATAGATGTCTAAGAGAGCATTTGTACCTGTCGGCCCGAGGTTTCTTAGCATAGTGTACGTAATGCCGTCCGGCCCAGCAGCGGACTTTTGGCGACATGATGCAATTGCACATTGAAGCTCGCCTAATGTGAAAGTATGATCTAATTGAGGATGTTGGGCCCAGTAGCAAGCAGTATTTTTCGCTTAGCCAACTCCTCTGAAATATCAAATTCTGCACATTGTGATGAAAAAGCAGATCTGGAAATAAGCTCACAAAATTCACCTGCAACTATTATTTCACACGTGTCCCGGGCTACAGCGAGAGCACGAAATGGGAAGCTTTCAATCAATCAATCAATCAATCTTTATTTTCATTCTGTCAATGATACAGAAAGAAGGACTGTGACAAAAAGCTGTTTTTAGAACAGCTTGACTAGGCCACAGCCTAGTCAAGCTAGGCTGTGGACCTGTGTTACAGGTCCGCTTAAAGAACGAATTACTAGAAAAATTCACGGGACAGCCTTGTGAGGAGACAGCGTGCCGCAGAAATCGCGCCAGCACCGTTTGCCTAAGCTTTCCATTCGTCTGCGCATTACATTGTGTATTTTCTGAGCGTTTCTGAATGCTTCTAAACTTCCGCTCCATCGGTAAGCTCTTTCGGATCGGCGTCGGATGGCTCTTAGGTGTTCATATTCTCCGTCAACTGCAGCATAATCGTTTGGTATTGGGACCTTCTTTGTGCATATGTTCATATTATCCTGCAAAAATTCTGCAAATTTTTCCACTGCTGCATGTTGGTTAATTTGATCCGTTAGGCGGTACCGAAAAGCTTGCCAGTTGGCTAGTCAGCTGTAACGCCTGATATCATAGTGCATGCTAGGGTGGTTAACAAGGATGGGAAAATGATCACTTCCGCGCGTTTCCATATCTGTTGTCCATCCCACACCATTCACTAGATCATGTGAACACAGGGTAACATCTGTGCAGCTTGAGTAATTATATCCACGAAGGAATGTTGGCGACCCATCGTTCAAAACAGTGAAGTTGCATTTATCTATGGCGCCCTCAATAACATTACCCCGTGCATCACAATGATCACTGCTCCAGATGATGTTGTGTGCATTGAAGTCGCCACATACAAATACATTAGAATGAGCTATCTTGAAGATATCCACTAGCGCTTCTACTGAAATCCGGTTTGAAGGTTGTAGATATAGATTAATCACTGTTATACAGAGCTTGCCAAAGGATACTTTACATGCGATGAATTCCGGGAAGTCTGAGTCACTGGACTGAATTTGATAAGATGGTAGGTCCTTTCTGACACACAGGAGCACTCTGCTATTAGCACCTTGACGAGGAGTCTTATATATCACATAATTCGAGAGAAATATCCCTCAAGAGAAAAGTATATAACAGCTGTGTCTTACCAGTACTCACCTACGGGGCAGAAACCTGGATGCTTACGAAAAGAGTTCTTCTCAAATTGAGGACGACGCAACGAGCTATGGAAAGAAGAATGATAGGTGTAACGTTAAGGGATAAGAAAAGAGCAGATTGGGTCCGGGAACAAATGCGAGTTAATGACATCTTAGTTGAAATCAAGAAAAAGAAATGGGCATGGGCAGGACATGTAATGAGGAGGGAAGATGACCGATGGTCATTAAGGGTTACGGACTGGATCCCAAGGGAAGGGAAGCGTAGCAGGGGGCGGCAGAAAGTTAGGTGGGCGGATGAGATTAAGAAGTTTGCAGGGACGGCGTGGCCACAATTAGTACATGACCGGGGTTGTTGGAGAAATATGGGAGAGGCCTTTGCCCTGCAGTGGGCGTAACCAGGCTGATGATGATGATGATGATGATGATGATGATGATGATGATGATGATGATGAATTCGAGAGGCGAAAGTCGTCAGTGATTCCCGCCTCTTGAATGCAAAGTATTGGGAAGTTGTATTGCACAAGCAGTTTACGAAAGTCAGCGCACTTTCTTCGAAGACTGTTGGCATTCCACTGCAATATGGAGACATTTTTGTAGCGGTTATTCAAGCAGTGCCTGCCGCAGTTTCGGCCTGGATTGTTGACACAACAGTGCTTCTAGAGGCAACAAGGCTTTTACTTATGGTAGGTTGTTTGCTTCCGGCAAAGCAGATAGGATTGCCTTAAGAGCTGCGAAAAGCATTGGCAAAATCAGTTGTGTCACCGATGCTGTGGTATGTTCGCTATTAGCTGGTGTTACCTCTGTAGTAGATGCGTAAGGTCACTGAGAGAAATGTGTGCGAGTACAGGAGCTTTCTTGTGTATTATTTTCTGCCTGTTGTCCTCTGGGTTTCCGTAGCACTGATGCATAAGACTGGGCGCTTGACTGTGATCCTCTTGATTGGTCTGTTGATTGCACTGTTGGTTGTTCTCTAGTGGAGGGATATCTTAATTGTGCTCTTGGCTGTGGTGGTTCCGGTGCCCGCTGAGGTGGGTGATCTGGCAGTGGATGAACAATTTCTAGGTTTGGTGCGGGTTCATTGCGTCGCGGTTGTCTTCCATGAATTAGCTCATGTCGACACATTTATGCCGCTGCTTTTTTCTGTGGGCAGCCTGAGAAGGAGGCGGCATCGTTCCACGCACAGTTTGCACATTTAGGTTGAAGAAGTGACTTGCACTCCTTGTGGTCATGGTCTTCTGAGCAGATTTTGCATCGACGTGTGCTATGGCAGGTTTTCGCCATGTGCCCAAATCTCTGGCAATTATAGCAGCGAAGTGCGGGTCCTAGGTATTCCTCGACAGGGTGGCTGGTGAAACACAAGTAAATTCTTCCAGGAATAGGGCGGTCGTCTCTGAAAGTCAGAATTACCGTGTGAAGTGGATATGACTTCACTGCTCCATCTTCTTGGCGGGAATACCTTATCTGTCTGCGTGCTGATATAACTCCTGCGTCTTTCAAGAAGTCTAGGAGTTGTTCATCTGTATACTGCAGAGGTACATGTTATACTTTCCCAACGTTTCGCGTGTGCGACTCTGGTATGAATGACTTGACTTCTAGACCGCCTACACTTTAGAGCATCAAAAGGCGTTTCGCCGATGCTAAGGAAGCAACGCTGACACTGAAACTTCCATCTCTGGTCATCCTGAAAGACTGTACTTTTTCTTTGGCAGCGGAAACTGTTTCGGCAGACACTCGGTTTGGATTTACTTGCCAAAAGTATTACCTTCACTTGTTGGGCGAAAGAGAACCGGAATGCCTTCGGCTCGCTTTTTCTTATACGTGACCACAGTAAATGGTGCATCTTCACCCAGCTCTTCTTCATCACTTAGTTCATAATTCGATGTTCTATCGTCGTACTTGCCGTCTTCTAGGCGAGGTTGCCTGGTCTCGGCTTCACCATCAGCCATCATTTCTGAATTCGCTGAAGTTGATTCCGTGTTGGGGAGAACCAAACGTGCCGGCTTTATGAAGCTTTGTGACGCTTGCAAGGCTCCAGGTTTTTCATTACGGCCCGTAGCGTCATTCATATGGCTTGTTACGTTTGGACGAGCATAAGGCTCGCGACGATGTTCTCGGCTTCCGACCACCGTAGCGGCAAGGTGAGGTCTTCAAAAATAGTCAGGTCTTCAAAAAAGAAATGTCGTACCTGTAAGGCGCCTGGCTCGTTGAATCTTCACCCGATGTCTTTTTAATCAATCGTCGTCAAAGGTAACCGTAGCAATCCAAAAAACCAGAAAACTCAGAGCACCACATAAAAACAGCGACCGAACAGACAGCAAGACAGCAAGTATCTGCCTACCTACCGCAAAGCGCCTGGAATCAGGCAAAGGATGGTTCTAAAATAAAGATGGTATGAAATATTAAACAGCAATCCGGACTAAAAGGTTGTTATAAATGGGAATAATTTCTTTGCTTAGTCAAAGCCAAGGTCAAAGGCAAGGCCGTCCAAGGTCAAAGTGTTTGTCGCCGATTCGTGCGCACTCGCACGCACCCGCTCGCTCACTGCGATCCTGTACCACACCGGTACGTGTGGCACAAATAGACGCGACTCGGTTGCGCTAGCTGGGCTATCTCGCGCGTAGGTCTCCGCTCGTAGGTACAACAATGGGCCTTTGAAAAAGTATCAAGTGAAAGAGAAGCTGAAGAGAGGTATTACTACAAAACTACAGAGGTATTCGGTGCTTACGGAAGCGCTAAGGCAGGAGGCGAAGAGACGGGCCAGTGGGGTACACCCGAAAATGGAGTGCGGGCAAGAAGAGAAGCGACGCGCAGCCGACTAACAAAGTCCGGCCAAGAGAACAGCCACTGAACAGGCCACGAAGAACAGGCGGCGTCGATTGGAGGAGTGCCACCCGCTCGCCTTCGCCCATTCAGGTTAACAAGCCATATCCTCTTTTTGCTATGAAATCCAGTAATTACCTTTTCCTACACCTGGCGAGCCTCAGTTTTGTGTTTTTATAACAGCAGAGTCCATGTATGTCATCATTACTTTCGTTGTGTTATCGGGTGGTGTAGAACTCAACCCAGGTCCGGACACTTTAAGAAACTAGCCATGGGTGAGTAGGAGTTAACCGACAACGTAAAATACTTGAAAGCTCAGGTACTGACAAATTATTAAACATGAACTCACTTCAGTAAGCCCATTAATTAAATACCTACTCCCACAACATCGCGCTAATCCGATCAAAGTCTAAACCAGGAGAAACGACGACACTCAGGAGGCTCACCTGCGTAATTTTATCGCGTCAACGAAAGGAAAGCGCTTTCCCTTTCTCTCACCTTAGGTTGCCGGTTTCGTTTGAGACGCCAACAACTCACGGCTGCTCAGCGCAGCTGACTCAGCCGCTCCTGCCTTTTCTTTTTCTTTTTTTTTGGGAGGGGGGCGGGGGGGTGTCGGTGGAGTGTTCTACGCGTATTCCTTGACTTAAGCGAAACTTTGCGCTTGACCTGGTAGGCCGACTATGGCGAAGCTGCGGAACCATCCGCATTCGCTGGGGAGTCAAGAAACTACCGATGCAGAGGAGTTCAGATAAGATGACGAGATGGTTCTATCAGAGAATCACAACACGTGCGTGGCTCTGTGGCATGCGCTAGGTTCGTGTGATCCCCCGCAAACGACTGGTAAGCGATATTCTGTTCCATGAGCATTTAAATTTCGTTATTAAAGCTTTTTCACGCACTCGCAGAAACTACAAACAAAGTGGAGTATCTGTCCTTCTTTGCTTGGTAAAAGTTTAGTTTAACGTACAGCGCGTTCAATGAGATAGCGTTAACTTTATTGTTGCTTAGGGTTTCTATAATAACTTTTTGCCCAGCGAGGGCGACATGTGCGATCGAAAAATAGCAGGTTTGTTGACTAACCGGGCGATGTACGCGCTAATTAACTGCTGTATCTCATCGCACGCCGCGAGCTTGCAACGATTCTTTATCGTCTAATCGAGGCCTTCATTCCTCCACTCTATTCAAAGTGCACGAAGCTCCAGTTTGGCACCTGTGTGGAGGGTCTTATTGTAGGTACGCTGCGTCGCTAGATTAGTCGGGCGCACCCGAAAAAGCCGCTGTGCCGAAGGTTCTAGTTCTGCTTAGTTCTGCTCTAGTTCTAGTTCTCACTTATTTCGATCCACTCAAAAAGAAACTCTTCTGGTAAGGTGTGCCGTCTCTTAGAATCCAGGATTGCTTCCTGACAGTCGTAGGCAAGTTCCGTACAATGTTTTAAGACCAAGCGCGAGATCTGTTCATTACCTTTTGTTTTCGGTGCGTGTGCATGGAAGTATTTGTGTGTTGTTTGGGTGATTTGCGATGTGGCTATCTTGCAGAATTTTCTGTTCTAGCTGCCTTTGTATTTGGTGCTCATTTTAACTGGCTCTAAGTGAAGCAAATTAGGATCGCTATTTTTTACGCATGCAAAGAAGCAGAGGAAACCCACTAGGCAGTACGAGGTAGAGATATTGAAAAGCCTGCCAATTTGCGAACGGCAGAAGAGTACACAGTGCCTCCAAAAGGTGACTACCTGAACTGCCACATTTATCTCTCTCTCTCTCTCACACACACACACACACACACACACACGCGCGTGCGCGCGCACGCACGCACACACGCACACACACACACACACGCACACACACACACACACACACACACACACACACGCACACACGTGTGGGTAACCATAAATGCGTGCAGAGACCCCATTCAAGCGTTGATCTTTTCACACGGCTCTATTATAATGAGCACAGCTACCTTTTCAAGCAGCCTTTTTCTGCATATATAAAACGAGAATTTTTATGCGTAGGTAAATAAATGACAAAGTTTTGTTATGATACAGGCACTGAAGAGTCATTAAGTCAACTCATTGATCAGTTTATTTTTGATTTTCAAAGAGCATAGATGCAGAAAGTCAAGGTTACACACAGCTTGACAAGGCTCTCTAGCCATTAGTGATTGGCCATTGAGTCATTCATATTGACCTCGCTCTACACGTAAATACAAAGTACCAACCTGAGAGCCGATTGAGCAGGCAGCAGTTACGAAGTACCATGCAGCTCTCACTGCAAGAGGGACCGTCTAGGCTACAGAAATGTGCGGGAAGCTTTGGCTGATGACTTTATTGCCACAAATGAGAACTAATTTACGTTGAAGCTTCTCCTTGGTTTGCTGTTAAAATGTAAAAAAAAGAAATGTCCTTAGAACATATTTTCGTCATGAATTATTAAAGATAGGAGTTTCAGTTGTAGGCAGAATGAACAATTGCATCCGTACTAACATGCACGTACATCATATGGCACTGTCAATACTTCATTTATGTTTATCTCACTCTAGAAGTACTACCGAAGAGCCAATGAAGGAGACCGTGGATGAACAGAGCGCGTGCTATTGCCGTTTGCGTGCTATTCCGGGCTAAATATTTTTGTTTATAACATACTTTCCAGAGATAAGGAGCAATTTGAATAATGTTTTATTGATTTATTATTTATATATTCATTAGTACCCTCAAGGCACAAACGCATTTCAGAGACGAGTGGTACATGTGAGAGTATTAATACATATGAGAGTAACAAGGCATGTGAGAATAACAATAATGCAAAATTACAATTCCTTGTGTTAAATGTTAGCTAGTAGTGCGCGAAAAGAGACAGGGTAACAATACATGTGAGAGTAATATTAAAAAAAATAGAATTTCTTATGGCAAAATATTAGCTACTAGTGCTGGAGCGATGGAGTGATGGAGCCAGGGCGATTGATCCCAGAAGGTGATTCCAGTCCACTCAAGTAGGAGAATGAAAGAGTCCAGGTTGGCTTTTGCACGGGACGGAGCAATAGTGTGACCTTGTCGGTGTATCGATGCGTGAAGAAGTGTAGGATAGCCGTGGCAATAAGTGAAGAGCGTACCTGTAGAATCTGGGGTGCGATCGCGCAAACAGCTCGCTTTTCCGTTCTCTCGCTTGCCCTCTCGTGATTCGTTGGCGCCCGCGCGTTTCGTCACGGCGGCCATTGCGCCGGGGCGGGACCACAAAATGCGCTTACCTCACACTCCTGTCAATCATTCCAAAAGCGAGGGGAAACGGCCGCTTTCGTGGAACGGTCGACAAGGGCATTCGTTTCGAAGAATGAATGGCCGTTGCCATAGCAGCGCTAGTAGCAGACGATGCGCCTGTCGTCTGCTCATAATGTCGTCGCTCGCCGAACATGGCTGGCCCTGGCGGGGGTCGAGTTTTTCGAGATTAAAACGCGATCCGCCATCGCCGAACGTTAGCGATGTTAATTATTGAAAACAACTGTGATCACAGTGAAATTAAATGCGCCTGGGCTGCGATAAATATAAATAGTGCTGTTTTCATTTTGATTGATCCGAGTGCATTTGTCGAGAATGCTCGCCGTTTCACGTTGTGCTCAGAGAATCGCGTTCATTGTTCGGCGGTTTGTTTGGTGCTCACGAGTCGCGATGGCCGCTCCTATTATCGCGCTTTTGGAGTCGCTCGGGCAGCCTCGGCAACGCATATTTCGGGACGCATTTGACGAGCTTACCGAGGAAGAGTTCCGCGACCACTTCAGGTTCTCGAAGCGCACTGTGCGCTGGCTCTGCGAGCAACTGGAAGACGCCATCGGTGGCCTTCGGACCGGTGGCATCACGACGCAAGACAGGGTGCTTTGTGCTCTCCGTTTCTTCGCGACAGGGAGCTACCAAAGATCCATCGGCAGCGAAGAATTCGTATCCATGGGGCAAGCTTCCGTGAGCGAAAGCATTCACGCAGTTGCGGAAGCAATAACAGTGGTGGGCCGGCAACAGGGCTGGGTGAGCTTCCCGTTGACAACGGCCGGCAAGGCTAGTGCAAAGGCGGCCTTTGCGGATCGGGGCCGCATTCCCGCTGTAGTGGCCTGTGTCGACGGGACGCTCATAGCGATCAAACAGCCCGAAGGACTCAGCCCGGGCGAGACCGCGGGCTTCATGTCAAGGAAAGGCTTCTACGCCTTGAATACCATGATCGTAAGTACTCACGATCTGACATTTTTTTGCACGCTGTCATCTTTTATTAGGTTATCGGTTTTATGTATTGCCGTCATAGTGTGTACAATACGGGTACCACGTAAAGCAATATCGATCGTGAACGAGCCCGTTCGGAATTCAATTTCTCGGTCCAGATTGATTCATTTGCTTAAGCTGCGGGAGGCAGGTAATCGCGGTTGATAATTTCGAACCGAATCAAATCGATCGATAGTGCCCTTGCGGTACAGGTATAAGAGTACGCATTGAACAACCAAGGCGGCTATGATGAGCGTTAATTCACAAATGTCTCGTGAATGTAGCTTTTTGCACATTTCTTGCAATAATTAAAGAAGACTATTTCGGAGATTGCTTTTTACTGATGTGAGAAAGAATGCAGCTGTGTCTGGGAAAGAATTATGAAGTCATGTTGGTGCAAAAAGATTTCATTCAGACTATTTATCTGTCAGCATGACGTGAAATATGAAAATATTCCAGCTCAAATTGCTTATTCTGAACCATTTTCCGCCCGTTTGTTCTGCCCTCCAGGTGTGTGATGCCCACATGCGCATCGTGGACATCGATCCCCGTTTCCCCTGATCGTGCCATGACTCCTACGTGTGGAGGCACTCACCACTGTTAGGCCGCCTCACACGTAACCTGCGACGTGGAGAATGGGTGCTTGGTGAGTGCTGCAGACATGTTGAAATCAGTGAAGTATATTACACAGTTATGTTTCCAACATGCAGGAGACTCGGGCTACCCTCTTGAGCCATGGCTGCTGACTCCTGTGCCAGGCCATCCAGGCATTGACACTCCGGAGGGGCGCTACAACCAGGCCCATGCCTCCACGAGGAACGTTGTGGAAAGGGGTATTGGCGTCTTGAAGGCAAGGTTCCGGTGCCTTCAAAGGTACCGGACACTCCTTTATGAGCCCAAGGATGCAGCCACAATCGTGGCAGCCTGCGCTGCTCTCCACAACATTGCTTTGAAGGCAGGGGAGCCGGAGCTGCAGGACAGTGATGAGGAGGCCGATGCAACCAGCCACCGCTGCAACAGGGCTTGCCTGTGTCTCAAGGGCACCACACCTGCCGGCAAGAAACGCCCAGAGAGCTGCTGATGAGGGCGAAGCAGATGAGGAGCCAGGTTGTCAAACCTGTTCTCTGCGGCCCCTAGCTGGCGTACCACTCACCTGCGTGCGCTGCATCGTCGGCTGAGGCAGCAACAGCAGGCTCGTCGCGCGGCTCAACCGTAAAGCCAGGTGAGTTCTCCAACATAGGCGTGAAAAGGCAAACCTCATAATGCCATTGAAAAATTGAAATGGTCGCCCTTGATAAAAAGGACGCAAGGCATTTTCAAAAATATTTGTTTTGATTAATACTGAAATCCCCATTGCGGATTTTCACAGGGTGTGTCACAGTAACAAAAGGTTTAGAAACAGTGGAAGAGAGACGTTAAAAAAGTGTTGCTGGGCAACTTAGTTCCTGATGGGAACGCAAATTCAAGGAGAATACAAAAAACAGCACAAGCACCTGAGCGGGTGTGCTGCTGCATCTCTTTTGCGGGTTCTTTTTTTCTTTTGTAATTTTATTCTTAAATAACTAGAAACACAAAATACAAAATGGCACTCTGTTATAACAGGGAATTTTGAAAACAAAACAGACAGAGGTAGGTTTTGCACGAAGACATGTCGTGCCATTTCGACATTTTTGTCCACCCCTGTAGCCAGCTGGGTAGCTAGATTGAAACGTCACAAGAACATTTCATTTCACACTGCAACGGGCATATTGTTCATGTAGTATATTCAGCCAGCATGAGCCAAGACATCGTGTAGCTCAAGGAAATTGTATTACTTTAATGTACTCCATGGTTTCAACTTTGTGAACATCCTCGTGTCACAAAAAATACAGATAAATGTCAGCCGCTACATGTTCTGCATTCAGATACACCCCATATAATACAACATATCTGAAGTAGTAACAGTGACGAAATATGTCAGAATGAGCTGGACTAATGTGCTGCTGTAGCAGGCTTCCTGCTGGACGTGTGTATGTCACATATCATAGCACCTTGAACTACTCTTCAGTATCAGGTACAGTAATGCACTCCATAGCTGTAGCTTAGCATATATAAAGTTACATGGAAGTAGTAGCAAAAAAATATCATAGCAGGAGCCTATGTGGCTAGCCAGAAGTGCTTCATGTACCACTTATTACCCTCTCATTATAAAAGTGGTAAGCATACAAATAAAAAGCATCATGCAAGCCTGACGCATTCTGTACTTCGATATAAATGACAGGAATAACATGACCTAGTTGAAAACAATATGACTAATACTGTTTTTCTCCGCATACAAGGCATCAGCTGTTATCTGGAGAATCCCCGTCAGGCGCCAAATCAAGAGTTAGCTTCACTATATGTAATGTGTAACACAATTCTAAAGCAGCCATCTAGTGATTTCAGGTAGACACTGGATATGGAAACTTGCAAGAAAAAAAATTGGACCTCAGTGCAACAACACAGAGTACAGAAAGAGCAACGCTAGCATGACTGCCACCTAACTCATATGACTGAAACACCCTAAACATATTAATGATACTTGCTAAAAAATACTAAAACATACTAACGATAAAGTTACAAAAATAGTATGCAATTTCTTGTGCACATAACGGAAATAAGGTAACTATTTAATTTCTGCTACCATTGAGTAACATCTCAAAGTTTAGAGATCACTAAAAAAATATTTAAATGTACAAAACAAGATCAAAGTTATAATGAACAAATAATAATGAATAATACAAAAATACAATAAATAATAAAAAATTGGAGGACGCTTAAGCTTCGCCTTCAAGAGTGGGACGCGACAGCGTTCCCGTCGACCCGCCAAGGGGTATAAGACAATGCGCTACGGCACAGCGATCACTTAGGATGCGCCCCGCATCGGACTTAGCGCCCACCTATCACGCGGTGAGCGTCGAGCAACGCAGCGTTCGGCGCGGCAACGAAACGTGGGCCTGAGCGAACGGAACGAACCAAAGAACTCGGTGTCTCGGAGGGGAAACGATCTACGCCAGCCAAACGTCGTGATCGGCACGGGCAGAGAGATAGATAGTAATCTAAAGAAAGGAACGGCGCTTGATTCTGCAACCGGGGGCACGGCGAAGCGTCGTCATGAGAGAGGGAGTCGGGACCGCGACGCACCTGGCCAATGCGCGCGCGGGGCGCCTCCTGTCGGGGCAGCGCCGTACATTGAGAGGAGGGGGTCTTCTGTGTTTGCCGCAGGATGGCTCTGCGTGTGCGGAAAGCGCAGAAGAAATGCAGCGGAAACGCACTTCGCAACTCGTGTAATTGCGACTTCTGTACGTTACATGTTCATAATTACCGATATACACCGCAGTATAACTTTCCACGGCAAGTTTCGAAGGCAACACCGCATTCACTAGAGGCGCGTTTGTAGCGCTTGGAAGCATCGCACTCGTGGTTGAGTGGTAGCGTCTCCGTCTCACACTCCGGAGACCCTGGTTCGATTCCCACCGGGCCAAACTTGGAAGTTGCTTTTTATTTATGAAGCGCCTGCCATGATTTATCGCTCACGGTCAACGCCGTGGACACCGACACCCGACACCGACGACACCGGCTTTTCTGCGACACGAGCTCCTTAACGCTATCGCGTTAAAACTTGAAATTGTCTATTCCCTCCTTGCAGCCACTGCCTCCTGCATTAGCTGGCCCAAGAGCTGCGAAAGCTGCCCCACTGGCCGCAGTGCCTCCGCTACTTGGTCAGCCTGCCGCTCCACAGCAGCCACGACCCGCTCAGTATCTGCAGCTAGCCGGTCTACGCCCTGGCGGATACCACGAAGGAGCTAGAAAGAAATCATTACATCAGCATCCATTCCCGCACAATCGGTCAAGCACCTCTACAGCAAAGTGACCTGCATAAGGAAAGAGTAATTATGTTCGGTCGGTTCCTAGTGTGAGGCGTGCTGTGCACAATGTTTACAAAGTGAGCTGTAAAACGGATGATTTTGGTGGTCCCAAGCACTTTAGGTATAAAGGCGCTCAACTGCATGTATGCTCATTCAGATTACCATATGTTCATTAGTTATGGGGACAAGGACAAACACTTTCTATGTTGTTGTCTGTCTGCACCATTGTATCTGTTTTTTGTTGTTGCTTTTCATGTAGTTGTGTAAAGAAATATCAATACCATATGTACTTTTATGCTGTCGAGCGCCGGAAAGTTAACAGATGGCATAGCAATAAGTTTGGGATTGCAAATGAGCAAGCGACCATGACATGTATCACTGTAGCAAAGAATGCTAGGCCCTATGTTGCATTTTGTTGTAAAAGCATGTATTGGACCGTGTATATAAATTGTTATTCAAGCATTGCAAGCTGTCGCACTGCCATTATATGTGATGTTTCCCAGCCTTCCAGAACAAGTTAGCAACTTCAAACTTTGTGGAAATAGCCACAGTCCTGAGTGTATTGTGTGGCAAAGTTTTCCTCTTACTGCCTTAATTACAACCATTGCAACTCATTAATCAACAGTGTTCTCCTTTTTTATGTTTCAATAATTTATTGAGGTTTGTGTTCTCCATCGTCATCAATGAACTATGCAAGCTATAGTGTTTCTAAGTGCGTCAAAATAAAGGAAACTTTACGGCGATGTGCAGGCTAAATTTGAACTGTGAGTTAGCTACCGCCTTTGCAAATAATTATGAAGATGAAGGGCCCAGAGCATTTTAGGTGTTTTACATACGACACTCAATTTACCCCGCTGCCTTTAGAAAAATGTTTCAGACACTAATATTTTTGTGTGATGGGGGAGAACTATCACAATCTGCATGCGCAATCCGATGTGTGTGGTGCAATTACAGCTTATGCGGAAAAATTCATTAGCTAATACTTGAAAGTGGGCGGCCAAGGTTTGAAACGAGTAAGTCATATGAGGCAGTGTTCTAAAACGAGTGATTTAATTACAGGCAACTTGCCATGTCTATGAAACTGCTCAAAAGAAAGAGCTTTAGTGGAAATAGGAATGTATGAAGCTGTTATTGTGTGATTGATTGCAAGTGTCCCTGTTGTCTAGTCCACCCAGTTATTGCCTGTTGCAGAAATGCTAATGGCAGTGATTACTGTGTTTGAAGCTGTTACATTGTGTTAATGATTGCAAGTGACCGTGTTTATGACCATGTACGTAATGTATGATGATGTTCTCGTCCGTCTCCCTTAGTCTTTTTTTTTCAGTTCAGCTATTGAAACACGTGTTAGCCATGTATGTGAGTTAGTGACCTGTGCAGCTCATCAAATTGCTAAAAAAATGTTACACCTGTCTACTGTCATTCTATTACGCTCCACCATATAAAGCAGGCAAGGGCACACGCACTTCGGTTGTCTCGTAGTTCTGTCTGACGGTTCTGGCGTAGTCGTCCGCGAGCCGTTCAACCAAGGCGTCCCGGTGGGACACCCGACGAGGGCCTCGCGACCGGCGCTGCACCCGGGGTTGGTAGCCTGGAAAAAGTACCACTTTTTAATGAACTAAACACACAACTACATTACGTCCAGTGCATTCAAGCTGTGACATTGCAGGATATTTCCTTTTCACTTACTGGTTCTCAATCCGCCAGGGCCAGCTGCAGGCTGTGCAGTGGCTGGAGGGCTTCGGGGCAGTGGCTCAACAGGGACCACTCCTGGCTGCTACAGTGCTCCTATATTGGTAATAGAGGGTACATTCACTCAACGGTTAGAGTAGAAATAGTTTGCGTTCCTTATATACGAAACAGATTCCACAAACAGGAAGGCAACAGGGAAGAGCAAAAGCTTACCTTCACGTGAAAGGCCACTTGTTCCAGCGGTGGTGCCCACAGATTGCAAGGTCACCTCCATGGCGGGCTGCATTATGTATAAGATGCGGAGAAGCAGTTTTGTCAAGTTTGCGTAATCTGCTTCTCCCAATATGCACTAACGTAGAGGTATGACAGCAGAAAAAAAATTTCTTGAAATCCCAGTAGTAAACCATCTTGTGCATGCCAGCAGCAAACACATGCACATAAAGGAAGAAAAACTATATCTGTTATACCAGTGTCACGCAGGCACTTTTGATCTGAATCGATCCCAATCGGGGCAACATTTCTCTATTTCTATTGCCTCCCTTCGCGGAATGAAAGGAGCCAGTGGCTGTCGAGAAATTCTATCTAAACTGGCGGCGATCGCGAATGAAGCGGCCTGCGTGACTGTGGTATAACATTGCTTACGCGATGCAGTATACACGGCGCAACTACTGTAAATTACTGCCGCGTCCTCCCGTTTTTTGGTGCGTTTGTCAATGGCTTACCTCGTCGAGCGGTTGGTAGAAAGGCTCGCACACTCCGGTCACCGTGGAGGTGGCCACTATGGCGATGACACGGCCACGAAGGCCGGGCAGACGGCCACCACCCGTGCCGCTGCAATTACGGACAGCATTGTAAATATCGCGAGCAACAGAACCACTTCTCGCACTCACCTTTGACTTGCGGAAGCTGCGGCGGCATCTCGGCGGGAAAGAAATACTTCCTTCCGCCAAAACACCTGCCACTGTTCGGCTGTCTTGGCGGCCGGGCTCTCTGTGTTCAGCAGGGCGGCGAGCTCACTCCAAAGCTGCCGCTTCCACTCCACCGTGCACTCCTGTGTGAGTGCGCACGATGCCCGCACAAGGTAGGGATGGCCCTCCATGAACGCCACAAACAGTTCGCGTTGGTGTGGCGACACGTAAGGGCCAAGCCTGACGTTCTTGTGAGACGACATTTTGCAACCGACGAACAGCAATTTTGCAATTGAACTGCGCGCTCCCGCCAATTTGTTTTGGCGTGTGCGATACCACCTAGCGGACTAAACCAAAATATATGCTGCTTAAATTAGTTTTCTGCTCTCGCATGAGATTTCCAAGGCAAATTATATGTTGCAACAGTAAGAATGCTTTCTTATATTACGTGTTTAATTAATAAAGCATCACAAACATTCTGCACTTAATGTATCGTCCCCGATCGAAGCTCAAACTGGTGACGCAAACTTCCGGGCTGGGCTCGCTCGTTTATTGGCTGTGCTCTCCCTCCCGTTCTCACAAATCTTGCGGACGGCCTACTTTGTGACGTCGCAGCCAGACCGAACGAACGGAAAAGCGAGCTGTTTGCGCGATCGCACCCCTGATAATGAATTTTATGAAATGAAGAGAGGTGAAAAAGTTTGCGGCAGGATGCAACTGATGGAAGGGGGAGTGCATTTTTGTGTCATTGATAGTAGCTGCGTGCCGATAGACGGAAGTAATAAATTTAGCGGTGTTATTCTGGACAAATTCCATTAACGTAATGAATGTGTTGGAAGAGCGATCCCACGTAGAAGCGTGTTATTCAAATTTTGTTCTGACTAGCGTTTTGTAGAGTAGCTGCTTAAGAGATGAAATGTTCAGAAGAAATTTTACGACGGAATAATTACCAAGCATGCAGTTAGCATCCTTAACTTTGCTTTTGGAACGCAGGGTCTAATTAAGGATTGAGGTTATGTTGACACCTAGATATCGCTATGAATTAACACATTCCCAAATCATGATTTTGAAAAAATAGCAAAGAAGGGCAGATGTAGTTATAGAGCAGCTTCTAGCTGCAAAATGCGCAAGCGCTGATTGTCTATATGAAAGGGTGCTTTAATTCTTATTCTTTTTTTACAAATGAACGAAAGGTATTGGCAAAAGCTTTCGGTGGGGCATATACATTTTCTAGTAATATGACTCGAGGAGCAAACTAAATCCCGTGTGACATTCTTGCACCCGCATCCCGTTGTTTGGATCTTCATAATGCCGGTCATGTGACCGTGATTACGCTGTCTTCTGACCGTACAGTGTGCTTTCTTTAATAAGGATCTGTACACTTTATTGACCTGTTTTCGTGCTGCTTCTTTATCATGACATTATTCAGCATCTCCTCTTGTAATTTCGACGAAACGCGCAAGACCAATGAATTACAAATTTCCGATAATTTTCAATTGTGTGCTTTATGTACGATGAAGTTCTCTAAAATACCACGTTTCTGCCTGCATCGCAAATTTTCCGTTGCTTCTCAACTACAATATTTGTACCTTGCTAACATTTTGTTCTATTTAGCCGTGCCACGTACACCATGGTGACAGGCATAGCCTACATTCAAGACGCATTTTGTTTCATTCCTAATTTTTGCCTTTCGGTGAAAAGCAGAATAAACTCTTCGAAGCGAATGGGTGTACTGTCTGTACGCCTTAGTCTACCACAAGCCACTCAACTGGCTATTGCGAATTTGTCTTGGACATTAAATTGGCGCAGCGTAAATGACGGTACATGTGCTGAGCAGAATAACTAGTCACGTTTTGCCGGGATTTGGAAGTCGGAGCAGCACACAAAGCTCGGTTGCAGAAGAAAGATGCACACAAACAAAGAAAGGACAGTTGCGGAAAGTGTTGAAAAATGGCAAGGAACAAAGAGAAACGGCTTTGTAACATCTAGAAAGTCTGAGATTTACGCAGAAGGCGACAATATTTTAGCATCAAGAGCGTTTGGTCGATAACCAGACATGGTGACGCAGGTTTAGTGTCATGTTAAGTAAGGGCGTGTCTCTCGCCTCCTTCAAATGAGCTGAATGAGCGCAAAATTGCTCTTCTCCTCGATTGTAATCTGGAGAAGTGGCCGAACAGTATGAACAATCTTTTTCTTGATTTTCGTTTCTGCTTTTCTTTTTGCTCTTGTGCATTAACACAAATAAAATAAAAGTGCGGATAACACTGCTCGTCGTCATGAGGCTTAGGTTCCTAATGGAAACGGGGCCACACATGGGCACATTATACTTTTACAGAGCCCTCTTTACCATACCATTATCTTCTACATCGTCTGAGATCCCCTTTCGCTATTTCTTTGCCTTTTCGTCGCGTGTTTCAGCAACAGGCAAGGAAGCCAGCTCATCCGGCAAACTATTTTGTCTCTCTTTCAATAAAGATATTTCACCCTCTCGAAATGCACACGTATACCTGCCGTCTCTTTCCGTATCTGAACGTTTTTCCTCTTCCACCATGTGCTCAATATGTTCATTATTTATGCCTTTCTTCGCATTAGCTTATTTGGTACACCAACTTCTTGTTCTCTTTACCCGCTACTGAGTGTTTCTTTTACTCTTCCTTTCCAATCAGCGGTAGGGAACAACTCCCACGTACAGTTAATTACGAATCCTTGCTTGGGTTTCCTTCCCGCGCGCTCGTTTCAGATGTTCCTTCACCAGACACGAACTTAATTACTTCGAAACCTTCAATTCCTAATTTATTTGCACCTTCTAACTGAATTTTTGCCTCTCTTATCTGATTTTTACAGCTTCCTGGTAATTGCACTGGTGAGAGTATTTCAGTTATGATTCTCGGCGCCACAACGTTCTGCACGTCGTGGCTTTGGGTAATTTATGTTTTTTAGGCTTTGTTTTTGTAACTAGAGATGAATATTCTTAATATTATTACTATTATTATTATTAATATTGGTTGGTGATGGTGGTGGTGTTGGGGTTGGTGGAAGTAGTAGTAGTAGTAGTAGATGTAGTAGTAGTAGTAGTAGTAGTGGTAGTGGTAGTAGTAGTAGTAGTAGTAGTAGTAGTAGTAGTAGTAGTAGTAGTAGTAGTAGTTTGACCGCACTTTAGCGGTTGAACACTTCTCCTGGGCAAAGAAGTTGAACGCACCCTGAAAAACAGAACATGATTTTGAAGATTCACTTGCGAAAGCCGCAAAAATAAAACACTGCCTAACAGAACGAAACTTTAATGCAAATCATAAAATTCTGACAGATATTAACTGAAGGAGTATTCACACATTGGAACGCGTCCTAATGATATTGCCACAACCTCGACACAGTTGACAGCCACACGGTGCAATTTCGGTGCCACATGCTAGGCATGTTGGGTGGCTCCCAGAAGAAGAGAACGACGAAGCTGCCAGGACAGCGATAAATAAAGAGATCTACAGCGTCGACCGAAGTCCTTTGTGGCTTTGTCTGCGACAAACTGGTGGAGGTGCTGGGTACGCGTCTATGAGCTCTGACCCCCAGGAACTGGAAGTGGACAACCTACGCAAAAGCCTGCAAGATCTGCCGAGGATGTCCACCACAACCGCAAGCCAGGCACAGGAGACATGCGGTACGGGACAGCCTCCTGCGTCGCTGGTTCTCCACACCCCATGCTGGCCGCGGCCGTTCCATGGTGAGCCTTTTGAGGATGTGGAAGACTGGCACGACGACTTTGATCGTGTGGCTGACGTCAATTATCGGGACGAGCAGAGAAAGTTAAGGAACGTGTACTTCGCCCTAGAGGACTCTGTCCGAACATGGTTCGCTAACCACGAGCCATCCATCACCACCTGGCAAGAATTTCAACGGCAGACACGCGATACGTACAGCAGCCCCGCAAGAAAAGAGCGAGCGGAGAAAGCCCTTCAGAACAGGGTTCAAAGGCCGAACGAAAGCGTCGCCATGTTCGTCGAGGACATGTAGCGGCTTTTCAAGCGTGCTGACCCTGGCATGACAGAAGCGAAGAAAGTACGCCTGCTGATGCGTGCAGTGAAAGAGCAGCTGTTTGCTGGACTGATGCGAAGGCCTCCAGCTACAGTAGCTGAGTTCGTCAGTGAGGCTACGGCAATGGAGCGAGCCCTTCAGCAACGTTCCTCAGTCTACGATCGCCAAATCAGCCTGGGATCAGCGTCTTCTCTCTCGTTGCTCTATGACATCAATGCGCTTCGAGAGCTTGTGCGTAGTGTCGTGCGTGAGGAGCTTGATCGACTACAGGGAGCACAATTTCAACCGACCCTAACATCCCTCACAGATATAGTCCGCGAACAAGTCCGCCAGGCGGCACAGCCATTCGTGCAAAGCAGACCTGAAGCCACCCCCGTACTGATTTATGCGCAAGCAGTGAGGCTACCATCGCAACACGGGAACCACCGTAACTCGCCTTCTTCGGAAGAATCGCTGTGCCACTTCCAAGGCCAAGCTTCACGTACAAATATATACCGGTCCACGAGCCCCCGAATCAATACGCGAAAGTCAGACGTGTGGCGCACACCGGACTATCAGCCACTCTGCTTCCACTGTGGCGAAGCGGGCCACTTGTACCGCGCCTGCTACTACGGAAGAATAGGACTCCAGGGCTATCACCTCGGCGCTTGTCGCCCACGTGAGGGAGAGCACCCGAGAGAAATCTATCAATATCTGGCCAGTCAACCTTCGTCGCCGTACGCGCAGTTCCCACCGGTTGAACAGTCCCTGCCAACGACCCGATCTCTGTCTCCGCAGGGGCGCCAGTCACGATCACCACCTCCTCGACGATCGGCGTCACCTAGCTGCTACACTACGTTCTCCGCTTCCGTGGGGAACCGGGCCACGAGCCCAAGTCGTAGAAACTAAGGACAGCGACCTCCGGGGGTGGGGCCGCTGTCCAACGCACTGCGAAAGATCCTGCGCTGCGACACCCCGATGACGGCGTCGACGACGACGACGATAACGATGACGACAACGACGACGGCGTACCTTCGACACCTTCCTTCGAAAACCGAGAACCTGTTTCAGCCGACATACTTGTTTCTGTAGAGAACCACCCGGTAACCGCTCTTGTCGATACTGGTGCCGATTATTCTGTCATGAGCGGACAACTGGTTACTGCACTTCGCAAGGTGACGACACCATGGCCAGGACTTAAACTCCGTACAGCCGGCGGTCATGTTCTCACGCCGATCGGCAAATGCACTGCGAGGATACAAATTCGTGAGGCCACATTTGTCGGTTCATTTATTATACTGGCAGAGTGCTATAGGCAGGTAATACTCGGCATGGACTTTCTTCGGGAGTACGGCGCAATCATAAACCTTCGCGAGTTACTTGTCACTTTTTCCAGTGAACACGCAACTCATGCGGACGACTACCACCCACAGTCCACAGTGTTACGTGTTTCGGGTGACTGTGCTACTTTACCACCCAGGAGTACTGCGTTGATCGCCGTAGAAACAGGCGATGATCCTCACCGTCTCGGAATCGCTGAAGGCAATCTGTCGGTCTCGTTGGATCGACAAGTTTGCGTAGCCCGCGGCATCTTGCAGCTGTCGTCACGGACTGCTCAGATTTTAGTGACCAATTTCAGTCGTGATTACCAGCACTTCGCCCCACGAACTGTCATTGCCTATTTGGAGCCAGTCAGTGACTTTCCCGCTTGTTTAACTGAAGGACACAATGATGGAGATTCTAACTGTGACGTACCAGCCAACAGCAATATTGATGTGAATTCTAAATTATCAGTTGAACAACAGGCTAGCATTCGGAGCCTTTTACAGTCTTTTGCGGACTGTTTCACTTCAACATCGAAGGTCAACCAAACGCCTATTGCGAAACAGAATTATTACAAATCCCAATGAAAGACCTGTGCGCCAACGTGCCTACCATGTTTCTCGTAAAGAGCAAGACGCCATTCGAAATCAAGACCAACAAATGCTTACCGACGATATCGTACAGCCCTCCACCAGTCCATGGGCGTCACCTGTGGTTCTGGTGAAAAAGAAAGACGGCACACTGCGTTTTTGCGTTGACTATCGCAAGCTTAACCACGTTACGAAGAAGGACGTTTATCCCCTTCCCCGCATCGGCGACTCTTTGGACCGCCTTCGAGATGCTCGATACTTCTCATCGATGGACCTTCGCAGCGGCTACTGGCAAATAGAGGTTGATGAGCGTGACCGTGAGAAAACGGACCATGAAAAAATATCTGAGGTATTGTTGATGGCTCTCAATTACTAAGGTCCTCGACGTTGGCCAAGCAGGAAAGAGTTATGAGACGTCGCATAAAATTTGAACGATTCGTATTTGTTGGCATGCCGTAATTAGCGATTATACACAAGGTGTGCTATTGCTCAGACAAGTGTGCTTGTACAGCAAGTGTGTCTTGTTACAAGTCTGTTATATGCTTATTGTTTCACGACCTTTCTTTCATGGACAACTCAAAATATTAAAAAAAGTAACTTTGTTCTGTTACAGCATTCGTAAGTTAACCAAAACAGTCGGCTGTAGAACACAGGTGCGTGACTGCTTCTCTCTGCGCTTTTATCATTGCATTTTTATATCCAGCATTCCTTCTGTTTGTAGTTTGTGATAATAGGTTTAAAGTCACAGTGACATGCAGATCTTTTCTGAAAGTTTCTTAATACACTCTTATTTAGAGTTGAAATTGGACGCTGATAAGAACATGATATGCATTTCTTTATATATATCCACTTCTTTCAATGCACATGTGTGTTTAGAATGAACCAAAGGGTTCGCAATAAATTTTGGCGCAAGCGAAATTTGCCTGGTGCCGTTAATGGTGATCGTTGAAAGAAATGAACGAAACTGAAAAGCAAACTTCGAGAGTAAACGCGCTGTTGCAGAATAATATCACCCCTTATTTCACAAACTATGCCGTAATAAAACAGTTTAGAGATAGAATTAGCACGTTTGTGTACAGTAACGTTGATTTATTTATGCGCTTGATGAGAATTTGTTCCCCTCGACAACACATACAGTATGTGGACATTTAGACAGCTGAAAAAATAGAGGCAAATGCGTGTCCCGCATAAGAACAAGATATGTGGTAACATTGGGTGTTCAGAGCTGAAGACATTAACACGTAAAGCGTACACGTTGAGATTTATTCGATTACGTGACAGAGCCCTTCGAACGAGCATCCTTAAATACACGACCCTTCATTCTGAAAAAGGAAAAAATGCTTTTAGCATCAGACGACGGTCGTTTCGCAAATACCGATTGTCGCTTGCTGTGCCACGACCTTGTCGAATTCTTCTCGCGTTAAGCGAGAACGACCGAATGCTAATTCCACGTTACAGGAAGGGTATGCAAATTAGGTTGAGTGCCGTGCACTAATTCAAAAGGCGCGCTGAAATCCGCGCGTCATGTCTGCATCCAGCATCTTTAGCACTGGCCTCGACAAAAGTTTGTGCTTCCCTGATTCACCCTTTCGTGGCACGAGATCGCTAAGCTCACGGAACGCAAAGCATAGAACTAGCAAATAGCCTTCAAAAGCCACGTCCTCAGATTAAAGGAGACCCGCAAGCCGCGGCCGCGGTGTGCTGTCGCTGTTTCCGTCGCTCTTGTTCATAGAAAGAGGTTCCAATGTTCGGAGCAAATCTGAAGATTAGTTCTTTAGCAAAACCTCTATCGGCAGTGCTGGCAAAGCGCATCAGTAAGTGCAACCCGGAAGCACCATCACCACCATCGTTCTTCAAGCACAAATTGTCGCAGGTACAACGTGTTTCAGCAGCAAAAATGAGCGAAGCCTTCAAATGAACGCTAAAGCAATTATTAAAGCCATCTCGTGAAGCGCACTTTACTGTTTTCTTATGTGGTCAGACGTCGTTCTCGGAGAAGAAAGAAGTGGCCCGTTATCGGATATTGCAGCAAAAGCTGAACCTAATTTTCGCGCGCCAGCTTTCCAACATCTACAGTTGCGCCAGCGAAAACTGCAGCAGAAGCGACGCCCATGGAGGCACGCCAAGCGGGGCGGCCAAGGGATGAATATAAAATAGACTTCGTAAGGGGGGCGCAGTAGAGCAGGTGCCGCATTTAGTCCAACGCTGAAACTGAACGCTCCAAGATTTTTCGGTTGTCCGTCTCGGCCTGCTAACTGGTTTTCATAAGAGTGATAACTCACTTTAAATATATCATTTTTTGGAATGATTGCTAAAAAACATCACTGTCAAAATGACATGCACAGCGTCATACCATTGTTTCATTCTGAGAAATAGTAACAAAATGAGTGGTAGAGCGACAAGAATAATAAAGCAATAAAGTTGCCACAAAGAGGCATTGTGTTTACTGCACAAAATATATATAAGAAGCACAAGATACGACTGCAGGCAAATTTGAACTTTATTGTGATTTCCATTTTTTTAGTGGAAAAGGTTATTTGTGCCCTTCCTGCTAGCGGGATCTGAAAGGCACAACGTGGGAAGTTCTCATAACAATAATCACACTACGATGACATAAACATTATTATATACATTCAGCTCAATAGCAGTGTTTAAGGGCAAAACACACTGTCTTAGGTAGGCGCAGAGCATGACATCCACACCTTTGAGTACATGATGGAGGAATCAGGTGTGCAGTTTTAAAGAATGACTGGTGCTGACATCGGAGAGAGCGCATTAGATGCTTAGGTGCAGTTTCGGTATGTCCAGATGCTACACGACATCGCTAAATATCACGACAGCAGAGCAACCACGATGTTTTCTTTCTCTCAAACATTCCTCCTAAAAACTCGGAAAGTATTACGTGAAGAGCTGGTAGACATGAACAAGATAAAAAAAGACACCAGGGTGCGGTATATCGTTGCCTCCTTGTGCAATGTCTCCCATGGAATTCTTTGCTTCAAACCAGAGATATTCTCGAGGTTGAATGTTAACCAAAGATTACTGCGCTGTTTGCCATGGTTGGCCCAGGGTAAAACTACAAATGAGGCTGCGCGGGGTAAGCACAGCTTGAAGTTAGGAAGAGCAGAGAAAAAGTTGGGTTTGAAGAAATGCTCAGGAACTTGAAGGAAAATGAATGGGTGGCCAAAAATGGCGGGCGTTTCGCATCGTACTAAAACTTTTCTATACGCCCCATGGCATTTCTATACACGTGCTATAAATAAACTTGGACAGAGAGTGACTGTACCCGATTACTCCTCATTTTCTAACGGTAACCACTGTCGTAACGCGGTGGTTTGGGCCTTGCACTGCTGAACCCGCGGACATGCGATGATACCACGCCCACCACTGTAGCACTGCCGTAGGGGCGAAATCCAAAATGCCCGTATGCTGTCAATTTTTCGGTGCCAGATAATAACGTGGTTTATAGCTTCGGGTGTATTTTTGCTGTAACAGTGCCGCAACACTAACGCTAGCTAGCGCTGCCTGCGAAACATGAAAGTGCGATCCTAACAAATGGTCAAAGCAACGAAGAACAACTGTGAATAAAAAAAAGGGTAACTATCATCGCAAACCGTAAATCAAACTGACGCCAGCCGAAAGGCACGCGACTGATAACAGCTATATTGATAAACTACTCTCGAGACAGAGGCACGAAGGCAGGACTGCCGAAGAGCGCGTCGTGTTGAAAAGAGAAAGAAAGAAAATATTTGTGCCGAGCGGGCACAGTCATGGATTAAAGGAGGAATGGCTCTTGGGCGTAGCGCTGCAGTCTATTGTAGCAGACGCAGCCGAACTGTCGCGAATAGGCTGTTGGCCACGCGCTCGCGTGGTCGGTAAACATTTGCGGTCGACAGTACGTGATGCTGCCAAGTACACTTTCGTAGAAACGTGGTTCTTCATACCTTCCCATACCCTAAGCATGTAAGTCAGCAGGGAGATTTTTCCATCAGGCTGCAATACTCATGTGCTACTCGAGTTCACAGCTAGATTCGCATGCGTGGAAAACTTTTTCCTGAGTTTCCAGTTTTTATATTTATAGCCGAATACTGAGTTTTAGGAGCTTTCTTTCTCTATTTTATTTTGCCAGGCCCGAGATGGCCTCTCGACGCTTGAGTAACACTCAAAATCACTGGTACGGGGACTAGCAACCATAGCACACACTTTTCACACACTCCAATTATATCTGCCCTCCATTTCCAGCGACGAGAGATGACCGTAAACAGCCAGCGCAGGAGCCCATGCACTTCAGTGTCGTGCCGTACTGACCAGCCGTGAAAGAGGAACCAAGCCGCGAGTGCAGGATATATGTACCGGCTGAATCGTTGAATATAGAAACCGTAAAACATATGAGTTTCTGTTACCACCAGTAACACGATTGAAAAAGCACGCGCTTCTTTCAGCATAAATTTTATTTTCAGTCGCTTCGGGGTTCTATTGCCAGGCAAATCGGGGCAGCCAAGGGCGAAAATGGCCGGCAATCCTCAGATCAGCACATTTTGTGTAACAGTATGTATGGAAAATGCATGGGTAATTATGCCGTCACCAGCGTTTGCGGAAGTCGATGCGCAAGTAAAATAAACAGAGAAAATATCATGACGTAGGGTCACCACTGTAGGGTCACCGTTTCACAAGTCACCGTACGTTTTACAAAGGAGAAATATCTTATTTTCGCTATATTTGCGCTCTGCGGAAGCCCTGTTCGCTTCGGAACCGGTTTATCAGTTCTGTGCACAGGCCTTAAAGGACGAATGCTTCTCGGAAAACAATTTTTGTTTCTAGGAAGTAGTGGAAGGCGCTGCCTGTTTATGAGGGTAACCCTTAAACCAGATGAAAACATAGCTGTACCAGTACTATAATATCTAACCATGCCCCTAAACACTTTTTACTCCTTAGATTTGCCATCATAGTATTCATGATTGTGTGCTGAATTTACTTCACTAAGCAGTACACAGTACAGAGTACATTTAGTTGATTCACAAATGCAAAAAAAAAAGAAAAAAAAACATGGCGCAGAGATACTATCCTTAGATGAGTAAAAAATGCCTGTAATACTACATTGTCTTAGAGAAGTATCACGCTGCAAATGGAATTTTGTTTTGACGTCAAGACCCATTCCTTTTTGTTGATCTTCTCTAGGGGTAGCCTGGTTTAAAAATAAAAAAGGGCTAGAAAGAACAGCCCATATAAGGGGAAGTGTGCCCCAACGGCCTCATGCCATGTTGGGCGGTCCCTGTGCTGGATCGAGGGCCATGTGTTTGCTGAACTACTTGGACAATAGAGTTTTCCACACACAGCTCTTGCCCCACCTGACGGATTGGCTTTACATTTCTAGGAGACAAAGCCTCCTTTTGTGCCACCCTTTGACAACCGCCAGAAAGGGTTTGTGAGGCTCGGAGTCCTAAAGAATGCTAACATGCCTCATGGAACAATGAAACAGATACGTCCTCTGCGATGCAACCAATGTTACCTAGAGCTTATATAAAAGTTAACTTAAAATTTCCTATAGAGAAATAATTTTTGTTGGGAGAACGAAACTAAAGCTTATACCAAACTGAGCGATAGGATCTCTCCACACTCTTCAAGAAATGCACATCTTTGGGTTGTATATTTGCCACGCAACAACAGTCATTTGTCTTGCTTGCGTTTCCTTTCTTTAAAACACTGCGCTCGTATAGATTCCTGTCGAGAATGCTTTGTCATACTGGTAACGCGCATGCCGTTCGTGACTTGGAAGTACCGGACTCGCAGCGTTAAGGAAAGGAAAAGCGGACAAGACAGATGACGATTATCTTTGTGTGGCAAGATACGACACAAAGGGTGTAATTTTGCTTAAGAGCACACTTCCCTGCCAGGCCTGCAAACTTTGTTTGCAGTGATAATGAACCAGGACAGCGCCTGTTGCATTTGAAATCGTTAACACTTTTGTGGCACAGCAATTATTTTTTATTTCATTCCAAAATAAGACACAATACGCTCAAGAATTCATTCAGTGCTTGATCCAGACACACATTGCCAATGTATTTCAGAGCGAATGGCAGAAACCGTACGATCAGCTCAGCTTTAAAAGCAAACTTATTTTTATGTCTTTACGTACACGTTGATCATTTGATAACTCAAAGCGACTTGAAGAGCAACTGTGCACTGTAGGTGTTGGGGTGTTTACACATCTCTCATTAAAGCCTGGCGTCAGAGTCTATTAGAGCACAGTAGCCGTTATACCGTACTGAAAACGAGAATGTCTTTGACAAGCCCAGCGCTAGACGACGAGACAACAGGGCACCACTGTGCACTAAAAAGAATTCATCCCACATATAAGCAAACAGCTGGCGCTCGAGCAAACATAGGGACACGGCGACATCGCGCGAGGCCGTTGCACTGGATGGCTAGCAGCACCGGTCACGCAATTCGGCGGGAAGCTCTGTATTGAAAGGACGCGCGCCACAGCTTCGATTTCCAAGCATTCACGCGGTGCGCGCCTTATGCCAGTATTAATACTTTTATTCTGCCTTGACATCACGCATGAACCACACTCAGATGTTTGCGAATATCAAATTTTTCGAATGCACAGAGTAAACGGCATGCGTACGTTAAGTCTTTTTCCTGTTCTTTACTATGCCAGTGTATTTAAGCTCCTAGTAACAACCGTTATCACTAGGATTCCGTGAGGTAATTTGTTTAAATATTTCAATACTCTTAAATGTTCGTATAGGGTAAATCAAAAACAAAACTTAAGGTTACCTTGATAAAAAAAAACTTGTGTAAAAACAAAATCTTAAATTATTTTGTCTAGATTGTAAGGTTACTCAATATACATTCCAGCGTGGCACATGACATTGAAAACAACTCACCAGCGCAAATTCAAGGGCTTACCTCGTCTGATTATTGCACATGCTTATAAGTGAAATTTTTATTGAACTGAACCACACATGCATTAGCTAATGTGGCAAGCTCGTGCCAATTGTGCTCAGGAACGCTCGTGGAGGCATTAGCACTCACTGTGCTTGGAAAATCACATAGGATCGCATGCGATGACAGAGAGCAGCTAAATATTGCTATGATTCTTGGTACTCATTTACTGCCGTCCAAGCTGGCAGTTACGTCAAATGCTTGTATTAGAAGCAGATTCCGAACCTGTTTCCAAAGCGTCTGAATGCTTGAAAATGCCCGTCAGTTGTAGTCTGCACAAATAAAGAAGAATATAGTAATAGGTGTACATTACATTTGTTCTCTTTTGCGCAGACCTCAGGAAGAAGTTGTCCATATGGGGTTAACGCTGCATTGTCAACCGATAATAATATGGGAAACTATGAATAAAAGAAAAGAAACGTGAAAGATGGCGGCTAAATTCAAGCAGAAGTTCTTTAATTACAGCGACTATATTTCTTTGGGTGCATCTTTTTTTTATTCAACTGACGTATTCATAGCAACGAGGCCAGCGGCCAGTCATGGTGCAAGTTCTAGGCACTGTCGGACAAACAGCGGAAGAACTACTAGCATATATGTATGGTATTAACCATAACTCGCGCCTTTACGAATAATGAAGTTTGCTCGTGAAATTTTGCTAGTGCGAAATTTCACAAGCGCGCAATTCTTGCGAAAGTAATCATATCCCTAAAGTGATCGTCCGAGAATAGCATCCCTGTATTTTATGTTGTAGGAAATCAATTCAAAAGCAGGACCTTGAGTCATTATGTGAATAATGACTTTTATATCAACACCGAACTCCTGCTAAGTAGAGCATTTTATCAAACTTGAAGAATGAACACCCCCCCCCCCCCTTCCACCCGGCCCCGTAACGATTGTATATAAAATGAATCTGTGGTCACTTTTATGTAGGACTGCCAGTTCGCTGTCTTAATGGGTCAATAAATTAACGTCAACGGTCGTTCACCAATGGAACGCGCTCTAAAACTTCGTTTGAGTGTCGAGATAGCGAATGCGCTCCAAACTTTGAAGATACTGAAGTTTAGATCTGCCACAAGAATGTCATTATTCCCATGGTCGCGACATGCGTATCAGTAATTGTGGGGGGATATTGGGATATCTTTTTGGGGATAATAAGAGGATTGTATTATGTGCTGGAAGCAATTCCTCAGCCTTCTGCAACCTAGCAAGTTATTGACAGTGTGCATGCGGTGAAGCATTTTTTCAACTTCTGGCGTAATTGCGACAATACGCCGCCTTTTTTCGTTTTTGTTCATTTCTTCCATAGACGTAATGGCTTTTTTCAAGTAATAATCAGTATTCGTGGCTCTATTTAACCTCGTTTACAGTGAAATGCACAATCAGGGACTGCATGCTTCCTACCCCTCCACCTGAATCCCCAGCTAGTGTATCATAGACAGCGTTTCTTCCACTGTCATTTTGAAGGTGAAATAAAAAAGCGCTAAATACACTTCCATAATAGAAAGTGTCAGACGACTACAGAAGAATATCCTTGGAACATTTACACATCTTGTTGAAACCTAGCGTACCTTTGTTACGCGCTGGCCTTGTCAACGAGATCCTTGTCAACGTCGTTTTGTTGTCAGGGCTGTCGGATGCGGCACCCAGACCGGCATGTCTGCGTCGTCTTTTTTGAGCTTTCATTCTTTTTTGTTGTACATTTTAGTTTCCCTCTTGTGGTATCTCAAATGTACAACGCATCCCTATTAACTTCTGCATTTCCCGACACTATCCTGAAAAACATTTTTTTTTTATTTTTGTCCGCTTCGCCGTCTGACTAGTGTTCCTGTATATGCTCCCTGCGGGAGCATATACAGGAACACTACGTCTGACAAGACGACAGCGCCACCTTGCGCAGCGCATCCGCACTGTCTGCGGCGCGCATTCATCTAGCTCCCACGAGAGCTCAAAGCGCAATCTGTCATTGCGCTTCGGTTTTGCCTCTCTATATGGCTTCTCCACTGAATGAAGTCACCTCGAGTCTTTTTAGGCTTGCGTTTCGCTCTCGGCTCCCACGTTAGCCGAGCCTTTTTCAATAGCGCCCTTCTGTCGCGACAGCCTAGCCCCATACAGCACGCATTCTGAAGCAGGATTTTGATTTCACTGCGCGGCGTGTTTGACGAATGTATCTCGCTCTGCTTTCTGCATGAATCGGAACTTGTTCGTTGCACTCGAACGTGATTGCAGAGCCACGGGGCGGAGGAGCGATGGAAAGTAACAAATTGTTAGCGGCTGGCGTTTGCATTGAAATTTCGGCACAGGAAAGAGAAGGAAAAAGTACGAGCGAGGGCCCTGCCCGAGCGTCGGAATGGAGACGGGCGCAGTCAGCATTGTCACGGTGCTACGATGCTGCAAAAAAAAAAAACTGGCAGAATGTGTTTGTGAGCTCTCTGCTGAAAGGCTTAGCAAATGTGCGTCAGTGAAAAGAGAAAGCAGCTTCGGGTGCAAAGAACATTGAAACATCATTGAAAGAGACGTTAGTGTGTTAGGTAGTGTGTTAGTGAGATACATGATTGTGACGAGTATAGCTTCCTTGAATTTCGGAATAGGATTTCTCGCAAGCTAACAGCGAAAATCAGCAAACATAAATACCGAAATGAGTAACAAAATACTGCCGGACCTTACATAGTACAGGACGGCTAAGAATGCCACTGAAAGTTGGCAGAATTCATAACACGGCAGGAATACCGGCTTTCGAGGCAAAACACCATAATCGACTGCTGTATCTAACAGACATCTTGGAGACTATGATCATGAGCCTGTAAACTGCCCTTAGGATTGCATCAAAGGAAATGTAATAAAAGCCATCGTAAGATTAGTTTGAAAGCTCGGTCAACCTCTGTTAACTTTCAAAGCCTGTTTTCCTTTAGCACACCATATCAGGCAAATCATTTCTGCAGAAGCCCGCAAGGAGCAGGAAAGCACATGAAAGGGGAATATTGGCATCCGTCCTAAATGTAGCACGAAGTTACGAAGGTAACCCATACGTCTATATCTCAGTCAGTAATTTCATAAAACAATTACAATATGTACCATCAGGTACTTAGTTAAGAATTTAACTAGTGAATTTTATTATCACCTTGTCAATTATGCATTTTCATTTCTTGTGCAAGTAATGTCCACCTGTTCGAGTAGGCCAGCTCACATACTAGAATTGTGCGATCTGAATCAGGATATAATAAAATTATTTTTGAATGTGTTAAATGAAAGACATGGTGTAGCCGGCTGATTTACTACCCTTGACTTTTGTTTCTTTCAATGTTGTGAAGAAACTCTTTAGGGCAAACGCATTCAACGCCCTCATGTTCGGTACCCATATATCTTTTTTCGTGTATATATCTAGTGTGCTGTTTGTCGTTGCTTGCGAGCGCATACCTTGTCCCTCTGTTCTTTCTGGGATCATTGTTTTTATTCGGTTCTCAGCTTCGTCACAGCTCATTCATCTGAGCTCAGCTTCATTGCTATGTCACATTAGCAAGCGTAGCGCTACATTCGACGGAACAAACTGCAGCCATGAAAGAGAACCTAATTGCCTCCGAAGTAAAGATTGGATAATTGTATTTCCTGACTATATGCCAACTGTGAAAGTGCAGTTTATGAAGATGCTTTAGGCTCCTTTGTAGATTTACTGCCGGGGCAACCTATTCATACACACAACTTCAATAATAAAGAGCCTTTCCACAGCAAATTGTGCATTATATTGCACTCGCAAAACTCATTGTGAGACATTTGTACAAAATAAGTTGCTGAAAACGAAGTTGGCATCGCATATAGCGAAATGCGAAAGCCTGCAGCCCTCTGCATAAAAACCACTAACCACGGCACTTTCTCTCTCTCTCTCTCCCTCGCTCTCTCTTCGTCTATGCATTCCTTGTATTTTTGTTTTCATAATGCGGCTGATCATGCCTTACAGCATCTTCGGACCTAAACATAATCACTCCATAGAGAGCCATGCATCATACGGGGTTACTTCCTTTGGATTCACATGCTACGCGAGAGGAAGCCCCATGGTTTTTCACCACTGCCGCGCAGATTTGTTCCGCAGCATTCAAAAGAACTCATCGAGAACATCACGAAGAGTGCGGCGGACGTAGAACGTCCTTTGTAGTGGGATGTGGCGCTGGCTAAGACTCCCATGGCTAGATGTAGTACATTTACAATGTAGTAGATCGCGGTAAGCGAGTGAAAGTGGTAATGGACGTACATAACTCATGCCATCGTTGCTTCCCAGCTTTTGCATTTTCGGTGCACCACTCGACTGCCTTCGTAATTTTAAAGCCTTAGAGAACGAAAAAAAAAAGCGACGCTCTGCTTTCCCTTTAACTCCTCGGTGTCGTTCGTAGTTTTTGTGAAAACCTTTATGCCCTTAATAGAACAGCTGCACTAACTACTAAGTACGCTTGATATGATACTGTCCAATCCGTTTACTTCGTTCCGTTCGGCAGGATTACATTCTCGAAATAATCCCCAATTTGAAAGGTACCACCACCGCGGTAACGACTTGGCAGCAGCGGCAGCGACACGACTGCATCGCTAAAAGCCTACTGCTGTCTTCGCAGATCCCTGGATGCACCTGTGACTGGGTCCAAGGAACACCACCGCTGCTGAAGTGAATCTGCGTACTACTGCGAAAGGTCCCCGCTGCTGTGAACTTGCGCCCAACCTGAGGCCACCGTCATCCAACTGCGTCATCGGACACTTGGCGCTGTATTGGCAAAATCTGCGCAGACGTGCACTGGACCATCTACTAGATAAAAGAGCGAACATCGGAGCAGCGGTCACTTGGCAGCAGCGGCAGCGACACGACTGCATCGCTAAAAAGCTACTGCTGTCTTCGCAGGTTAGTGCAATATTACGCAAAACTTGTATGCAGTTTATTCCTGCCGCTGCTGCCACCTTAGTTGAAACTTACTCATCGTAACGGTACGCTTTGTGTTGCGTTGAACGGCCAGACCTTGTGAAAAAAAAAATGTCCAGCACATGTTCTTCTTGTGCATCAACTATTCAAGAAAGAGTCCCGCGTGCGATCTGTACGCAATGTAACTGTGCATACCATTTTGGCCAGTGTGCTGGGGTAAAAGACAAATCGTTTCAAGCTAAGCCCCCTGATTCGAAAAAGACGTGGCGCTGTTGTAAATGCCGAGCAGGAAAGGCTCCTGTAACAGGCAAAGAGGATAATGGCTCTGATTCTGAATCTGATATTCGGAAGACTCTTGCCGCTATCCTAGGAAAACTGGAAAGTTTGCGAGAACTAACAAAAAAAGTGGATTAAATTGAACAATCTGTCGAACACATGTCCAAGAAATTTGATGACTTCGAAAGACAGGTTTCTCGTCAAGAGAATGAAATCAAGGCTCTGAAAAAAAAGAGTAGCTGAATTAGAAGAGAAAGACGATATGACGAAGGTAGTGCAAGCACAACTGCAGCAAGATGTTAATGACCACGAACACCGCAGTAGAAAACTTAACCTAGAAATACACGGTATCCCGTTTCAACCAGATGAAAATCTGCTTTCTATATTAAACAGTCTTGCCCCCAAGCTTGAGGTACCGCTTCTAACAACAACAGATATTCAGACGATACACAGATTGCCTGCCCGGAAAGATAGGAAGCCAGGTATAATCGCTCGTTTTACCCGACAAGCGACAAGAGACACTTGGCTTTCAGCCAAGAACAAAGTAAAAGAGAATGATCCGCCTATCGTCATCCAGGAAAACCTTACTCGGTGCAACAGAGAACTGCTTCGTCGGGTGAAGGACTGGGCAAAAGGCAATGGTTATCTTTATGTATGGCATGTAAATGGAAAAGTTCTTGTCCGCAAAAGTGCAGGGATGAATGCCATCCATATCAAAGGAGAAGACGACCTAGAACAGTTGAAATGAGTACTGTGCTTGCCGAATCGATAAAAGAAAATAAAGTAAAGAGAAAAAAAGATGCAAAACCAATATCATCTTCCTGTTGACTTAAACCGTATTATTTCCTGTTTTTCGCCCGCATCGCTAAAAGTAGTTCTCCACGCAGGTCGCAGCCTCTTGCAGTCCTTCTTTTTCTTTAAGTGATCCCGTGTTGGTCCAAATGGTTATGTCGTCGGCGTACATGGCATGGTGTATGCCCTCGATCTCTTTGAGTTGTTTTGCAATGCCGATCCCTGCTATGTTAATTAGCGTTGGTGAAATGACCGATCCCTGGGGGTTCCTTTGTTGGGGGTATGGAACTTCTCCGAGCGGAGTTCTCCTAGCCCTATCGTGGCTGTTCTGTGGGACAGGAAAGCTTTGACGTAGCCGAAAACCCTCCTGCCGCAGTTTAGGTCGTCCAGGCCCGCTAGGATGGCTTCATGGCTCACGTTGTCAAAGGCTCCTTTAATGTCCAATGCCATTATCACGTTCTCTCCGTTCCTGGGAACGCTGCTTAAGACTTCTTCCTTGATTTGTAATAGTACGTCTTGGGTCGACAGCTTCGCCCTGAATCCGAACATACTGTGGAGGTATAATTCATGATTCTCTATGTATAGTAGCCTTATCGTGACCACTCTCTCGTACAACTTGCCAAGGCATGATGTGATGATTTTTCAGTGAATTCAAGCTCACTGCGATAATGTTAAGTGAAACGTGGAGCACCAGTGAAGATAATGTTTTCAGAATGACTAACTATAAAGCGTATTACATGAATAGATCTGTTGGCCGTGGTGGGGGAGTGGCAGTTCTACTGGATATGAACGAAAATGGTGAAATGCTTGACTCATACAGTATGATCACACCACACTACGAGGTCATATCACTGTCTGTGGGGAAAGTTATCTATTCCGTTTGTTATCGCCCACCCAATGGGGATATAGCCGTTTTTTTAAGTTTTATGATCACTTTTTATCGTTTGTAGCAAACGGAGGATACCTGCTTATTGCTGGAGGGAACCTTAACATTGACGTGTACAGTGATAATTATCATACTAGAGAATTTAGCACTATGTTGGCTTCAAACGGTTTCACCAATGTAATTGAAATCCCAACGAGAATAACTATTGAAAGTCAATCCACCTTAGACTTGTTCATCACCAATTTATGCCACCCGAAACTTAAGGGAGGTGTATTATCGTGCCCCGTCAGCGACCATCTGCCTGTGTATTTCGGTATGGAGGTGCCAGCGCCCACCTGGTTCGGGAAGGCGCCACCATCGGCTGCGCAGTGACCTGCTACTTTTGGCTCCCACGTGACCTTTCACACTTACAAAAGAGGCACCTTCGTCGACTTTTGCGGCATTTGGCAGTGGCGACGAGCGCGTCGGAAGCAACCTAATCCTCGTCTTGCCTTCGTCGCAGGTTAGTGCAAAGAACCCATTCATCATACGCATTGCTATTAGTCGCTTGTCGCTGCTGCCAAGTGTTTTGCCAACTTTTGCTATTTTGTTCACCAACTTCTTGAGTGTGTTTCTTTGGCTGCGGGGGGAGAGGACACAAGTTCTAAAATGACTGGCAAGGAAGTGGCAAGAATGAAAGAGGATTTCAAAGCTGATTTCACCAAGTTCAAAGAAGAAACCAAAGCTTAAATCAAGCTATTTCATGAAAAGATAGAGCGGGAAATGCGAAATGAGATTCGAGAACTAAAGAGTGAAAAGCAGGGCTTAGTTAAAAGCCTCGAGTTTGCACATGACTCCATTAAAGAGCTTGAGGGAAAACTAAACGTGGAAATCGCTAAAAGCAACAACCTTGTTGCTGAAAATGAGACTCTTCGATCAATGCACACCAGTCTGGAAAGAAAGGTGCTCGATTTGGACAAGCGACTTGTTCTGTCCGAGCAATATTCAAGAAAGGCGAACCTTGAAATACAAGGAGTCGTCAAGAGTGACAGCGAATCTATGGTTGACATCGTCTCAAAGATAGGAAATGCAATCAGTGAGTCAATTCAAGAATGTCACATTGAGTCCTGTCATCGGGTACCAACACGAACAGCAGATAAGTCAAATATTATAGTTCACTTCCGGTCTCGAGCCAAACGTGATACTGTCCTGCAGAAAGCCAAGAAGATGAGGCTGAAAAATGCTCACATTGGACTGGAAAATTCTGATCCTGTATACGTCAATGAGCACCTCTGCCCGGCACAAAAGAAACTGCTTGCTTTCGCTGTTAAAAAAAAGTATGAGCATCACTGGAAGTCTGTGTGGTCACAGAATGGAAAGATTTTCATGAGGCAATCCGATGGCTCAGCGGTTGTGCCAATAGCCAGCGAGAGAGACCTTGTCAAGCTCTTCTCGCTGGAAAGCAGTCGTGCAGAACCAGTAATAGGCGATGATCATAGCTCACCTGGCAATTGAAATCTGTCGTCGTTCTGCTCTTTGATCATAAAACAAACAAACAAAAATGACTTATCACGAATTAGCCCTACCACAAAAGGTGAAGATAATAGACCCAAACTATGAAACCGCTTTGCACCTTAACGCCCGCTCGGTAGGCAACAAGGAAGACGAAATCGTTCAACTTCTAAAACAATTCTTTTTCGAATTTACGGTTTTTATGCTCACCGAAACGTGGTATCAGTCTGATAGCAAGATGCTACAGCTGCCTGGTTACGAAATGTTTTTCCTTAACAGATTTAACAAACGCGGCGGCGGTGTTGCTATCTGTACTCTCGCGTGCAAAAGGTGCCACATTCTGCCTAACCTTAGTGACGTTACCGATGATTATGAAGTTCTAACAATACAAAATCAAAATCAAATCATTTCAGTGGTATACCGCCCCCCAAATGGTAACGTGAAACATTTTACGGATTATTTTGACCAGATTCTAGAATATGCGTCACTAAACAAATGTTCCTTTTTGTGCAGCGGTGATTTTAATATTAATATTCTAGACCATAACGCTACTGTACATGATTTCAACATGAAGATTCTCTCCTGTGGTTTTGTCAACTTAATAGAAACAGCAACACGTGTCACATGCGCTACTGCGTCGGCGCTAGATCTAATAATTACTAACATTGAAACGAGTGTGCTGTTTGCTGGTACAATCGCTTCTGACGGGAGCGATCACTGTCCGGTGTTCGTCGTTTTTCGGCATGAGCATGCTAAGCGAAATACTGTTAAAGAATCTGTTACTGTGCAGCGCATAACTGATGCCTCCTTGGAAGCGTTTAAGCATGACACTATGAACTTCGACTGGTCCTGTGTGTTTCAGAAAAGTGATGTCAGTGATGCGTACGACCTTTTTTTTTTCACCATTTCCTTCGTTTCTATTCCAAGCACTTTCCGCTCGAAACGTACACGAAAAATACGAAAAAGATAAGAAAACCATGGATAACAAAAGAACTTTTCAAAATGATAAAGGACAAAAATCGTCTCTATCAAACATTCCTTCGAACACGTGCAGAGGATACGCTCTTTCACTTTAAAAAGTTCAGAAACCGATTAAACTGTGAGCTACGGAAAGCGAAGACATCATATTATCAGGAGCTCTTCCGTAACGTCAATTCAAGGAGACCAGATATTGCGTGGAACGTTTTAAACAATGTCTTAGGTCGCCGTGCGAATAACTCTGTCACAAAATCTATGCTAGTAAATGGCAACAAAATAAAAGGGAGGGCACTGGCAGAATACTTTAACAAGCATTTTCTTAATAACGTTTCATCTCAAGACCTCAGTGACAATACAATCACCACTTATCCTAGCCAGCTTAGTGACACTATATTTCTCGAGCCTACTGATGCAAATGAAGTTTATAACGTGTACATGGGAATTAGTAACAGTAAAGCCTTAGATATCAACAGTATGCAGATAAAACCATTGAAATATGTGCTACCCATAATTTGTCCCTTGATTTCACAAATCTACAATCTTGCATTTGAGTGCGGAGTTTTTCCCAACGCAATGAAAACTGCAAAAGTATCAGTAATTTTTAAAGGGGGCGACCAAAACGTACCAACAAATTATAGACCGATTTCAGTACTCCCTGTGTTTTCCAAAGGTCTGGAAAAAGTCACTTCATCAAGACTAAGTAAGTTTTTTGACAAACATAAAGTAATATCTGAGTCACAATTTGGTTTCAGAACTGGTAAATCTACAGAAACAGCGTTATTAACAATGAAGGAAATAATTTTGAATAATATTAATAAGAATTTGTATACGGTGGGCCTTTTCGTCGATTTTAGTAAAGCTTTTGACTGCTTAAATCACACGATTCTTGTTAACAAACTTAAAATGTACGGGATCCGTGGTAGACCACTCACATTGCTTGAAGGATATCTCGAAAACAGAAGCCAGTCGGTGTCTTTAGATAATGAATTTTCATCTCTTTTGCCTATCAGTTGTGGTGTCCCACAAGGGAGCATATTGGGACCCCTTTTATTCAATACGTACATAAATGATATTGTAAGCATAGATACTTCCGTTGATTTTGTAATATACGCGGATGATAGCACACTACTTCTTTCAGGCCCTAACCTTAATGATTTAATGGTGAAATGTAATGACCTACTGATTAAATTGTCTAGGTGGTCAAGGATGAATAAACAAAGAATTAATCCTACAAAGTCCAAGGCTATAATATTTTGGGCAAGAAACAAACCGATAGTACCGCATTGCATGCTTCACTTTGAAGATCACCAGATAGAAATAGTTGAAGTGCACAAAATACTTGGAGCACATTTTTCCTGCTATTTAAACTGGGATGCCCATACTGACTTTGTCTGCAAGAAACTCTCTTCCGTCTGCGGGGTTCTATCGCGATGTCGTGAAACTTTACCTTTAAAATGTAAATTACAAGTTTATTACGCACTTTTCTTTTCTCACCTTAACTACTGCAATTTAGTATGGGCCACAATGACCAAAACTAACATAAATAAGATTCTCGTACTGCAAAAGAAAATTGTTCGAATAATCGCCAATATTGACAATACAACTACCTCCAAGTATGCTTTTGAAACACATAACATTGTCCGGGTCAACCATTTGTATCACTTTAAGTTGTTACAAAAAATGTATTTTTCGACGGCATCCATTGCCGATTTTTATTCGAGTCTAGCTTCTTTGGACATGCATCATGCTAACATACACACAAGAAATATTAATGCTTGGAATATACCACGTTTTCATACTAACTATAAATTACAAATGTTGTCTTACATCCTGCCCCATGTTCTTAACACATATAAACACACAATAGGATTTACTAAAGCTGAGCTGCGGAAATATTTTGTTGAAATGTGATTTTATGTTCTTTATGTTTTGCTTGATTATTCCTATTTCACCCTGAACATTTGTATAACCATTTGAGCGTCTCAATTTTCGATTTTATTGTTTAAATTTTTTTGCAATAGATTGATACACTCTGTATGTATAACTGGTGAATGTTTTCTCTTTATATACTGTAACTATTGTATGTGTGTCTGATTTCTGTACCACTCGTGTGCTACTGCTTGTAGGGGTTTTTCTGGACATAGTCAAGCTGCTCATGCAGCTTTTTGCCAGAAAACCATCCAGTTGAATCTGAAAATAAACTTACTTACTTACTTACTTACTTACTTACTTACTTCAAAGCAACCGGAACCTTTCACTTACCAGTGTATAACAGAAGTTGCACTGGAGGATTTCAGAAATGCCCTTAACAAAGTTGACTGGACGCGGATTGCTGAGCTGGATAATGCAAATGATGCTTATAACCAATTCCTTGATATATTCAAACAAATCTACCAGTTTCACTTTCCCAATAAGACATATCAGCGGTCCCGTAAGAGTCGTCAACCTTGGATCACTCCTGCCTTGCGCCAAGAAATAAAAATGAAAGATAAGTTATACAGAACGTTTCTGGCGACACGCACGGCTGATAATCTGAAGGCGTTCAAGAAGTTCCGAAATAAATTAACAAAGAAATTACGATCCGCTTGAAAGGACTATTGCTCTGCATTTTTGGACATTAAAAGGGGTCGTCATGACTTACTTTGGTCCCGTCTAAACTCTTTGATGCAACGCAACCAATCCCATGCCAGCGTACAAAGGTTGAAGATTAATGACAATGATTTAACTGGAATTGAGTTGGCTAATGCTTTTAATCATTTTTTTACGCAAATGCCAACCTATGGATCGCTTCCAGATGCATGTGAGTACATAAACTGTCGTAACGATAAAACAATGTTTGTAGAACCTGTTACAAGAGAGGAAGTTGTGTCAGTATTATTAAGCCAAAAGAATAGCAGATGCCGAGACATTGACGACCTTTAGATAAGACCAGTAAAATATGTTGCTGATACTGTAGTCTAGAAGTGTACGGTGAGGGGCTAGTTGGTATGACATTATGGGAACAAAGAAAAACTGCGCAAAAAAAGGACAAGACAGAGAAAGAACCACACGACACAGGCGCAGACTAAAAACTGGTTTAATGCTCCAACGCCTCTTTCCTACCAACAACAGAACGCATGCGCACCAACCACAAAGACCAATGCCGCTATCATGTAGTCGAGCCTAGAAACGCCAACTCCTTGCGGTACAAATGTATGGAAGCCTCACTAACACATTTATCTGGCCCTAATCTCGCGATTTCTAAAGTTTCGATTACTTCACGCTCTTTCTTATCCCTTGCGCCTCCGACAATCTTAGTCCCGCCGAAAAGTGGGGTACAAACATTTATGGGAACAAAGATTGATTGAGTGCGCATGCGTTCAGTTGTTGGCAGGAAAGAGGCGTTGGAACATTAAACCAGTTGTTAGTCTGCGCCTGTGTCGTGTGGTTCTTTCTCTGCCTTGTCCTTTTTTTGCGCAGTTTTTCTTTGTTCCCATAATGATACTGTAGCCCCCGCAGTTACACACATATTCAACCTCTGCTTAAATACATCTTCCTTTCCAGAAAAAATGCAGACCACCAAAGTAACCGTTTTATTTAAAAAGGACGACCAAAAGGACTTATGTAATTATAGACCTGTATCCATACTTTCTGTTTTTTCTAAAGCATTAGAAAAAGTTATGCACTCCAGGTTCAGTAAATTTATTGACCAATGTAATTTGCTCACTCCGTGTCAGTTCGGTTTTCGCAAAAATAAATCAACTGAGCTAGCACGTCTACATCAAAAAGAATATATTCTGTACCAGTTTGATATTAGAGCTTTCGTAATAGGTATATTTGTAGATTTTTCAAAGGCATTTGACTTGGTGAATCATGAATTACTCCTAAAGAAGTTATAGTACTATGGTATCCGAGGCCAGGCTGCAATGTGAATAAAATCATATCTTTCGCAAAGAAAACAAGTATTTAGGTTACATAATGTACTATCAGAGGTAAAACCTGTATTTTCTGGCGTCCCTCAAGGCAGCGTGTTAGGCCCACTTCTTTTCAATATATTCCTTAATGATATTGTTAACATTAACAAAACTGCCAAATTCATCATATACGCTGACGACACGAGCATTTTTTTTGCTGGGAAAAACATTCAGGATCTAATAGTGTCTTGCAATACAACAATGGTCACGCGGAAAAATGGTCGAAATCTAATGATATGCACGTGAATGAAAAGAAGACAAAGCCGTAATATTTCGCCCGAAAAATAAGCCGGTTTCTATTCACAGTTATATTCTATATAATTCTCGACCTATAGAAATAGCTAATCATTTTAAATGCCTTGGAGTTATATTTTCTTCAACCATGTCATGGGAACACCATTTAACTCACGTTGTCAAACAACTGGCCAGAGTAGTGGGCATGATTGGTAGCACACGGCACATTCTTCCGACGTCACTCAAACTAACTCTTTATAACGCACTTTTTTATTCTCACGTAAATTATTGTCATCTTGTATGGGGAACTGCAACACATTCTTGTCTTCGCAAAATACACATGCTGCAGAAAAGGGTCCTTCGCTACGCCTTCAATGTTAGCTATGGGTCACCCAGCAAAGGTCTCTTTCTTACAGCCGGTGTGGTCCAAATCTATGAATTATATCGATACCGGTTGAGCATTTCTTACAAAACAGAAATAACAAGTGGTACAAACCATATTCGACGATTGGCAAACTTGCAAGAGAAAACCACCAATTACCCTTTCAGACAACCCGAACAATGGATGGTGCCAACAGCACGCCTAAACTCCGGGCAAGAACGTTTGCAATTCACACTCCCTTCCCTTCTGAACGCTTATATATCTGCACATTTTTACTTATTCACCTGTACTGATAAGGTATTGCGTAGGATGTATATAGAAGGTAGCTGCGAACAATTTTCATCCTCAGTTGTGCCAAAATAATTCTTTGCTTCTGTATCTCATATTTCAATATTTCATAAATGAATGAGAGTGTGATATGTAATAACAATCCTTTTATCCCTGTGTTTACTCAGTACGCTTGAAGTGCTCTTGCGATGTATAACATTACATTTTTGTTCTTTTGTTTCGTTTATATGACACCTGAAGTTGAGTCGTTGTTTGTCTTCTCCTGTTGCCTGTAAAATGGGGGCTGCGGCTTTGTCAAGCTGTATTTTTACAGCTTTTTCTGCAGCTCCTCGGTCCATGTATCTTTGAGGCAGAAATAAATTTTTTTTTATTATCATCATAGGATGATGGCGGTGGTAATGATGATGATGATGATGATGATGATGTCACAATGTCCCGAGTATGCGGACGCTGACGCATGATAATGAAAAAATTTGCTGCAGTGATTGAAAATTACCCATGTGAGCAGAGGCAATCAAGAAAGAAATATATTATGGAGGTGATCATAATTGTAAGTGGCTCAAGCACATGCAAATATCACGGAGAAGACAACAGGGTTGCCTGGTGTTTGACGAGCACTTCCGTGCAGTACATTCGATCGCCTTTCGCTTTTACCGGTGATACATGCATGAAATTAAGGCTGTATATTTACATCCCACTAAAAGAAGCAACGTGTTTTCTAACTCACTTTGTTAGTTAAGACGTAACCATCAATTTTTATTTTGTTTCGCCAGATCATCCATTTCTCTTTCTATCTAGTCACATAAATGCTGGAATTTAGGCCTGCCTACAAGCTTTACTAATGTTTACATGGTATGCGTAAAGAAAGTTCAGGGTTAGTCACAATGCCTGCAGAACAAAACTCACTTTGCAAACTATCTGAACTTGTGAATAAGAGTTTTGAGAAGTATAGTCATTAAAAAGAAAAAAAAGGCTCCGATGAAATCCAGGGAACTCTGCAACGCAGACCACAATAAACATTGATCTGTCATTGCTCTACGGTGTGCTTAGCTAACCCCGGTAAATATCGCTAGCTTCTGAAACCTTACACAAAAAAGGGATTTTTGAAAACAGCGCAACTAAGAAAATCGTGCGACATCAAGAGGCTGCAATAACCGACAATACACTCTAAAAAAAAAAGAACCCATGCTCTCGAAAACTTGTCCGCGACTTCTGCCGTTGACCGCAAGCAAGCGCTTCTTAAATTGCCGTTCGGCTGGCCAAAGCACTCTTGTTTTTATATCCTACTCTCCCCAATGCCCCGAAGCCAAAGAAAGTTCAACACTGTGAAGTTTGACGTCAATTGTTACAAAAAAGAACTAGGCGGAGAAATGGAACCAAGTATTAGAAGCACAAAAAAATGTAGGCCATTGACTGTGGATAGCTTTGGCGACGTGGGAATCAAAACACAACAAGTAAATCTGACGAAAATGTCTTTCTAAAAAAAATTAAAATGTTGAAAGCTTTCCTTTAAGCGCTCAGAGACAGCATGTGATTTCATCGACGGTGGCCGACGGTTGCTAAATTGAGGGTAAAATGAGAAAAACGCAGGGAACACATCGTCAGCAAGAAAAGCTGGCAGTTCGCGGTCATTGGTGGGGGCTGAGAAACATTTAACACCAAAAAGTAAAATTTAGGTGACTTCGGCGGGTTCCGCTGCCCTGTGGGCAACCAGGAAGTCAGGACGTTCATCGGCAAATTTCTGAGCTAAAGAAAATGTGTCATACATTATTTCATTTTCGTATGTTCATCCCTGCATGGAGGCGTGGTGGTGTCTCTTGTGCTAATGTAAATGGCAAAAAAAGCTAAGAAAAGAAAGCAGTTACTGCCTTTGCAACGATAACAAATGCGTAATCATTACACTTTTCCGCAATAAAATAAAACAAGCCTACTCAGGAAAAAAATGTCCATACTGTTGTTTTCTACAAAGAAGAACACCAAAAGTAGCTCTCTATTCATTCCTGATATACAGACATTTCAAGCAGATGGACATTTTTCTTTGAACGGTTTACTGTCAAAACTCATGAAGTTATGATGACTTGGTGCGTGAGCTTCTTAGTAATGTCGGCCCCCATTTCATTTTTTTGTCTTGGTTTAGGCGCGTATGTTACCAGGCCATGTTTAACGTGTAAGAACCACTGCGGCAATAAGCGGTGTTGACTTTACTGCCCCCTTCGTGTAATAATGAACTAGATAAAGTGGACGAAGGTATTTACCACTGACGTATTGAGTGCCTATGGCATAGTATTACAAGGCCAACATTCCAATATTGCATAGATTAGCAGAGATTCAGCCACAGGCACGCTTATACTTGCCACCCCAAATTTCTTGTTCTTACACGTTGCAAAGGCGATACGTGGTCTTCGAAATAAGCGCGCAGAGGATGTGTATTTAATATTACACGTTGATCATTGTGTTCTGGTATATTTTCCCCTTTGTTCACCCGTTTACAGAACTCGTAACGTCCGGGCGCGTTCTTTACTTCTGCTGTGCACTTTAATTTCTCTCATTTACGTGAGGTGTGCATGTGTTTGCATGTGCTTGTGCTTTTCTATGGAATTCTTTGACTGGTGCATAATTTGTCCGTGACCTTGGACTATAACACTTGAAGAGCGATATCATGTTATAGTTAGTGCTTACACTACTTCTTGGTGCCTCTTGTCTGAAGCCGCAGATGTGTCATATGTGCCTTCTATAAGTCTAAAGACGCCCTCCGCTCTATTAGATTATGGGTAATAAATAGATTGGTTCGTTCCATGTTGCCCGAAAGCTTTCATGTGTCCTGTATCTCACCAGAGAAAATGTAAAAATAAAGATCACGAAAAGACAAAGGCTTCAAAAACTTCGCAGTGTGTGAGTCTCGCTATTCGAAGCTGATCAACATGCATGTGAAAACGTGATTTACGAGGTAGAGGATGTACATCAGCTGCACCCTGTGCAAGAGAGACCCGAGTTTTTTTCGACAAGTTCTTTCAATTACAGTTTTATGCAATGAACCTTCGGTTTTCTTTTTCATTTTTGATTTCATGTGTTTTCCTCTTTGCTTGGCTTTAGCCTTGGCCACCTAAAGGCGCCAAACTCTAACAAACAAGTGCAAATAAACAACAAGCCATTATGTTATATTTGTTCAAAAACGGCATCAGATATTGGTGCGCTTAGAATGAATCTGCCTAAATATTAGAGAGGTATGATATTTCCTGCTAAGGTGTTAGGCTTGCATGATTTGTCAATTGATTTGAGCAATAGCGGAAAAAGATAACAACCAAAATGAATGAATGAATGATGTTTTTATTTCTTTTCACATTGAAAAAGAGGAGACAGGACTAAAAGCTGGGACTAAAAACGAGTACAATATAGGTAGGTGCCACAAATAAAAGACTATATTGAACGAAATTCTATGTAATGGAGCCCACTATACGCTCACAAGAACCGCTTCGGCTCAAGTAAATTAGAGGGAAATGCAATAAATGAAAAAAGTATTCAAAGGAATTTCATGAAACGGAGCACACAGTATGCTGACAAAAACTTTTTTGACCTATGCAGCTTCATATTGCTACGGATGAGATGGCCTTATTTACAAGGTAACGAGGGGGGAGGCGGATAGAGACCATATTGCAAGCAGTCAGACATTTTCTACTCCGCGCGGAGTCCTTCAATCTCCTGTTTTCCGTCTGCACCACACAGAGTAAGATCTTCTGACGAGGACAAAGCTCGCCAAAGCAGATGGTGCATCGCATTAGTAGTAGCGCTTGATTCGGGAACATAGTTATGTTGCCCCCCTTGTCTAATGCCTTCGGGCCTTCAAGGTGATAATAAATGAAATGAATTATTATGGTAGTGCTTCAGACGGGCCACGTTAACCACTTCTATCTTCCGCTACTGCCGATTATTGGAGGTTTGTTTTGCTGCGATGTATTAGACGTCTTTCAATACCTCGAGATAAACTTGCGATAAAAGCCCTTCTTCTCTAGAGCTACCCACAGTAAAACGTGATCTACTAGAGCAATAGCGTCGAGTATATACCGGGCGTTAAAGTGTGCGTTGGTTTAAACTTGTGAAGAGAGTGTTCTTATGCGAACAAACCGACGTGTTTTTATGGGCATGATACAATGTCTGGGCAATAGAAGTGTCTTCATGCTACGGAGGAGGAGGAGGAGAAGGAAAAACTTTATTCAGATCATTTACAAGGTGTGACCACCTGCCTGGCTAGTCTAGTGTTGGGATGGGGGTACTGGACAGCAGGGACTTGAGGGATATGATCATATAGGATTAAACGATTCCTGAAGAGCGATTTCAGAAAATGCCAGGGCAGAGCAAACCACACTCCAAGAGCTTATGTTCAAGCGTGCATATGTCCTTTTTGCATGCTACGCATATAATACCAATGTCTGCAGTATCATGCACTGGCTCTTTTATGCAGGTGAATAATGGGACTGCGCTTATAATTGTCTAAATTTAACAGCAGTGTAAACGCCAAAACTGCATCCAACAACGTTCGGAGACTGAGCGCACAGCAGACAGACAGACAGACAGACAGACAGACAGACAGACAGACAGACAGACAGACAGACAGACAGACAGACAGACAGACAGACAGACAGACAGACAGACAGACAGACAGACAGACAGACAGACAGACAGACAGACAGACAGACAGACAGACAGACAGACAGACAGACAGACAGACAGACAGACAGACAGACAGACAGACAGACAGACAGACAGACAGACAGACAGACAGACAGACAGACAGACAGACAGACAGACAGACAGACAGACAGACAGACAGACAGACAGACAGACAGACAGACAGACAGACAGACAGACAGACAGACAGACAGACAGACAGACAGACAGACAGACAGACAGACAGACAGACAGACAGACAGACAGACAGACAGACAGACAGACAGACAGACAGATCGACAGACAGACAGACAGACAGACAGACAGACAGACAGACAGACAGACAGACAGACAGACAGACAGATCGATAGACAGATCGACAGACAGACAGACAGACAGACAGACAGACAGACAGACAGACAGACAGACAGACAGACAGACAGACAGACAGACAGACAGACAGACAGACAGACAGACAGACAGATCGACAGACAGATCGACAGACAGACAGACAGACAGACAGACAGACAGACAGACAGACAGACAGACAGACAGACAGACAGACAGACAGACAGACAGACAGACAGACAGACAGACAGACAAGAATCTTTAATTGGTCCTAAGGGACTACGTTGTCGTAGTCGCGGGCAGCACCCGCGCCGGGGGTGGAAGACCGTGATCTTCAGCCCTCTCGCAGGTCCTTCGGAGAGCCCGAAGCTGGACTTGATAGTCGTCGCTCTTGGCGGCTTCTTCCCAGTCGTCTTGCCTGTTGAAAGGCGAGTGGCGCAACGCAGAACATTGCCGCAGCATGTAGTTCAAGGTGGACCGTTCCTCGCCGCAGTCTGGGCAGCGAGGATCCACACCTGGAGTCAAGTGGCTTAGCCTTGAGTGAGACGGAAATGAGCCCGTCTGCAGCGTTCTCAGCACCGAGGCCTGGAGTCTGTCTAGCTTCGGGTGAGGAACCGGATACTGCCTGCATTCCAGCTGGTAGTGATCTCGTGGAACGTAGGAAGCGGGTCCGTGGTTCGGTCGATCCCCTGCGAAGCTTGGCCCCTCGAACTGGCGCGGTTGATGAGACCTCGCGCCTGGCCCTGGGCCGGCTCATTAGGGTTGATCGAGCCGGGGGAGGCGTTGCGGCCCATGTGAGCCGGAAACCAAGTGGTGGCACGACGGGCCGTGCCTGTCTTAGGGGCCCTCAGCACCGCCGTAGCCTCGGCCGAGACCGAGCCGACGACAAAGGCCATCGCCGCCGACCCGGAGTCCGTGAAGATCTGCGTGCACCCAGGTTCGCACAGAGCCAGCGCCACTGCGACTTGGTCTGCGACGGACGCCGCCGAGCCGGATAGACGCCGCATTCAGGATCTTGCCCTGGGGGTCAATCACCGTGGCCACGTACTAGTTTGATCCCGGATACCGCGCCGCGTCGACAAAGGACGCGAGGTCTGCGTTCTGCAGGGCAGTCTTGATGAGTGCTCGGGCTCTGGCTGCGCGCTGGGCCTCGTTGTGTTTTGGATGAACATTCCTCGGGAAGGGGGAGACTCGAAAGGCTTCCCTTCCACCCTGGCATAGCGGGACGGCGCACAACTCCTCGGCCATGGCTACCAGACCCGCCATCTCGAGTATTCAGCACCCGGCCTTGGTGGTAGAAAGGCGAACGATCTGGGCCGTTTTCTGCGCTTCGACGACTTCGCTTAGGGTGTTGAGGACCCCGAGTAGCATCAACTTCTCCGTGCTGGTCGTCATGGGGATGCCGAGGACTCGTTTAATACTCTTCCTCATGAGTGCGTAGGTCTTGTTCTCCTCCGACCGTGACCAGTTTAGCGCAGAAGTCATGTAGCTGATATGGCTCATGAGGAAGGCGTGGTAGATCCTTATGAGGTTCGCTTCGCTGATTCCACCCCCCCCCCCTCGTGCTCATCACTCGCGAAACGATTCTGAGCATGTTCTCCGTCTTCGCATTCAGGCGCACGATCGTTTGCGCGTTGCTGCCCTTTGCATTGAGGACCACTCCGAGCACCCTGAGAGAATCCACCCTCTGGATGCGGTGACCCGCCATCGTTCTGAGTTCGATCGGTACTTGGTCCAGCGTCGTGTCGAACTTTTCTGTCGGGTCGATACAGCAAGAGTTCCAACTTAGTCGGCGAGAGGACCAGTCCCGTGCCCTCGAGGAATTCTTGCGTGACGTGCAAGGCCTCTTGCAGGGACCGCTCCCCCGCTGCGTCCCACCCACCGCCGCACGAGACGGTGATGTCCGCGTAGATAGCGTGATTGAGATTGACGGCCCCGATTCGGTCGAGTCGAACTGATAGATCTCCCATGGAGATGTTGAAGAACAGTGGAGATAACACCGCACCCTGCGGCATGCCACAGGCTCCGAGAACGTATGCGTCCAACTTGATCTGGCCCAATTTGATCGTGGCCTTGCGATCCCTCAGGAAAGAGCTCACGTACGCGTGAAAGCGTTCGCTGAGGTTCAATCTCGTCACAGAGTCGAGGACGTACTTGTGCTTGACCGTGTCGAAGGCCTTGGCGATGTACAGCGCCAAGATGCCTCGGACGTCTCTCGTGACCATGTCGACCATCTGTCTCTTGATCAGCAGCATGACCTCTTGAGTGGAGAGCGAGGGTCTCAAGCCGACCATATTCGGCGGGAGGAGGTGTCGCTCCACAGAGAAGGGGGAGTCGAGTTCCTTGTCCTCCTTGCCGCCATAGGCTGGGTAATCTTCTGGCCCGGACTGCCCGATGGGGAGGTAGCGACGCGCGTCTTCGTCCATCACTTCGTTCATATATTCGCCTTCGCTATTGAGCTTGTGGACAAGCCTATCGATGACCAGAGTGTGGTTTGTTTTGGACTGCGTGTCCTCCAATAACTGCTTGAGGAGGCTACACTTGCCTCCCCATGCCTCTAGCCGTCGACCGACACGCATACTTCGTTCCATTGCTGCTGGCCGAGCTCTTTGCAGTGCGATTCGAGTTCGTGGTTGAGGGCCGCGATCCTCCTCCGGAGGTTGCGATTAAGCTTCTGCGTCTTCCATCTGGCCGCGAGTAAATTGTTGGCTTCGAGCAGGTGCGTCAATCGAGCGTCCATGCGGCCAAGCTTGAGGTCCGTTTCGACGGTCCTGGTGACCGCAGCTACATCCTTCTGGAGCTGCGCTACGAGGTCCGCAAACGACTCGTAGTTTTCGTGGTCGTCCTTCCTTCTCTTTCAGAAAGCGTCCTAGTCGACTATTTCGAAGGCCCTCTGCGGGGCGGCGCTAACCTGTAGGGAGATTTCCACGATGTAGTGGTCACTTCCCAGGTTCTCTTGTAAGTTGTGCCACTCCGCTCCCGGCGTGTTCTAGACGAAGGCCGGGTCTGGGGCGGTGTCTGTGGAGACCAAGTTTCCCATTCGCGTGGGGTAATGGGGGTTGGTTATCAGTTCTAGGGAGCTGTCAGTAGCTGTCTGCAGGAGTCTGCAGCCTTTGGGAATGCTTCTCACGTAGCCCCAGGCTTCGTGCGGCGCGTTGAAATCTCCAGCCATAACGATCGGCGTGTCCCTCGCCTTGGACTATGCCTTGGTTGTTAGGCTAGAGAAGGTCTGCCGGTTGTCCCTAGGAGAAGGGCAAGAACTTCCTTAATATCGCATGGAACAGATGCCCCATCTTTGACCACGTCTTCGTGCCGAGATGCACAAGGTGTGCAAGACACGGACACAGTTCCGCTGATTGTCAAGCAGCAAGGCACTGCGTGAACTGTGGACAAGAGGGTCATCACCAGAGCGAATGTGAGAACGATCCCTATTGCAAAGTATGTGAATTGGAAGGAACAGAAGAGGAAAGGGACCACTCAATGATGTCGTGGGAATGCCCGGTTTACCGGGATAAACTCGAAGTTGAGAAGCGAAAACTTCTAACCCGCTTGATCTAAGGCAGAACAACACCATTTACAACATTATAACAATGGCTAACGTTAGTGAAATGCAAATAATCCAGGTTAACCTAGCAAGAGCTTATAAAGCGAATCAGTCTAAATAATTTTCAGCAAGAAGAGCAAATAGACATATCAAACGTCCAGGAGCCATATGCTCTAAATAACAAGGTAATAGGATTTCCAATAAAAAACAAAATAATTGCGTTCGAGAAAGAACCCAAAACAGCAATAATTATACATAAAGAGGACCTAAGTATATTCCCCATGGTAATAGAACAGAAAATGATAGCAGCAAAAGTTGCGAAAGGAACCAGAGAACTGCTCATCATTAATTGTTACTGTCCCCCCCATGAAAATATAGGTCAAGTAATATCGAAGATAGAGAAGGTAATAAACGCTATTACCTTTACAGAAATTCTAATTACAGGAGACTTCAATGCAAAAAACAAAATGTGGGGCAGCCAGACTAACGACGAAAAAGGGGAAGGAATTTTAGAGTTCATAATAAAACACAACTTAGTAATTCTCAATGAAAAAGACTCACCACCTACATTTAGAACAGAAAGAGCAAAAGGCTGGATCGACCTTAGTATAACGAATGACAATCTATATACAAACATAGCACAATGGGAAGTTCTAAAAAATTATAATAATAGCGATCATCGGTATATTAAAATAGTAATAAAAAACGTAGAACCTTTGGAAAATTATGGTATAACATTAAAAGGTCAAACAAAAATAATTGAACATTTGCAGAAGGATCAATGGTTTACGGAAATACAAAGCCAGATCAATAGTGCTAACGATATCGAAAATGTCGTAACCACCCTTTACGAAAAAATTGAAGAACTAGAAAGCAGATACAGAAAGAAAAAACAACCACCAAAACAAAAAACTAACCCGTGGTGGACAAACGAGTTAGAAATAGAAAGGAAGAGTTAGAGCATACAGAAGGAGATATCAAAGATCCAAAGGTGATATAAGGCAGCAATTTAAAAAAGAATACTATAAAGAACACGACGTTTATAACAATATGTTGGAAGAAGCTAAAAACAATAGCTGGAAAATATTATGTACCAAAACAACAAAAAAACCATTCAATTTACCATACAAAATAGCAAGAAACCAAATAAAAACTAGTGTTGTATTTAGAAGCATCAAGAAAGAGAACGGAGAATTTACAATGTCAATAAAAGAAACAGTAGAGCACCTACTAGAGAGTTTATATCCTAACTGGATAGGGAATGTCATAGAAGACAGTATACAAGAGGGAGAATTAAATGACATCAGAGAAGAAATTGGAGAAAACATACTCGAAAAAACTACTAAAGGAGATGCTACCATACTCAACAACGACCTCCCTTTTACAGAAGCAGAGATTACTAACATCGTTAAAAATCTTAGAAAAGACGTAACACCAGGCCCTGACAATTTGAAAACCAAATTTATTCAAGCAATATATGACAAACACAAACTTTTTTTCTTAAATCTATTGAATGCATGCCTAAGAACAGGCCACTTTCCCGAACGGTGGAAACAATCAAAAGTTATTCTTATACCGAAAACAAAATCTGACGGTAAAACAGAAGAAAAGAAATACCGTCCGATCGCTATTAATTCAATCCTAGGGAAAATTCTAGAAAAACTACTGAAGGACAGGCTCTATCACTTTTTATATAAAAATCAACACTTTCAAAAAAACCAGTTTGGATTTACACATAATACCTCAACAACCAGGGCTTTACAGGAAATAACTAAAAGAATACAACAGGCTAAAATAGACAAAATGAACTGTCTAATAATTTCATTAGATATCAAGAACGCCTTCAACTCAATAAAACCATCGATAGTGGTTAAAAAACTAAAGGAATATAAATGTTATGATAACCTAATCAAATTAGCCGACAACATGCTAAAGCAAAGGCAAATAATATATGAAAGAGATAATATCAAAATATGCAAAACACTAACCATTGGATCACCGCAAGGCTCACCTTTAAGTCCGCTTTATTGGAACATGACAATCTCAGATTTACTCCAGAAAAAATTCCCTAGTGATACCCACATACAAGCTTTCGCAGATGATCTGGTCATAGTTATAAAATTCAAGTCTAGAAAAGATGCAGAGGAAAAAGCCGACAAAACTATAGCAACAATCGATGAATGGTCGAAAGAAAAAGGAATTATATTTAATAATGACAAATCTAACTATATGATAGTAGGAAAACAATACACAAGCCATCAGCCACAAATTAGGATAGGAACGGAAAAAATAAAATCGGTACAGGAGATGAAAATATTAGGAGTCATTATCGACAATAAATTACCGTTCTTACCACACTTGCAGTACTTAAAAGACAAAGTGGCAGACGTAACCTACAAATTAAGCAGAACTAGAAAAGATGACAAGAGCACTAGCAGGAACACACTACAGTTAATTTATAAAAGAGGAATAGAGAGAATGATAACGTACGCTTCACCTGTTTGGTACACACGTAAAGTTATTATAATGAAAAAATTGAGAGCAATTCAAAGACTACCACTAATAATGATATCGAAATCGTTCAAAACAACATCAAATCTGTCCCTTAATATACTGTCAAGAATCCCACCTGTATATTTAACCCTGGAAAAAGAAAACGAACAATACAAAATACTCAACGAAGGTAAAAACTTCACTTGGAACGTTAATGTATATAACGAAACCCAAATAATGCGGAAATATGACCACTGGCATAACCACCCGACTAAGAAAATTAGTATACCTTTTGTACAAACTGAAAAACAGGTAGACTACAGAATATATACAGACGGATCTAAGAAAGAAAAGGAAACTGGTGCAGCCTTTATAGTACTAGATAAAGAAAATAAAATACAAAATCAAAGAAAATACAAACTACCAGGATACAGTTCCAATTACGATGCAGAAGTAATAGCCATTTTGAAAGCAATCCAATACATCAGATCATCACAAAAACAGTTCAGGTACCAACTATTCACAGACAGCTTATCAGCACTTCAAGCTTTAAAAAATCCAAATAATTCAAACCCAATGATATGTGAAATAAAAAATATATTAGATCAATCAAAAGAAATCAATATCGCATTAACGTACGTAAAAGGCCACAGCGGTATATTAGGGAACACATTAGAGGATGAACTAGCAAAAGAAGCTACAAAGGAAGGAAAAGAAACATTCATACCAATTACAAAAGCATTTATATCGAAGCAACTGCAAGCAAACCTATACATAGAATGGAATAAAATATGGAACAAGGAAGGAAAAAATAGTTACACATACAAATGGATAAAGAATGTCAACCACATCCCTAAGCACTTTCCTACAAATTTTTACACCGCTCAGGCACTGACCGGGCACGGGAGGTTTCCCTTTTACTTCTTAAGATTTAATATAACGACACATTCAAAATGTCAATGCGGGAAAACTATTGAAGATTTCGACCATTATCTTGAAGACTGCCAAATTGTAACCAAACAAAGAAACGAACTTACTAAAAAATTGGGAGATAAACTAGAGAATAGAAAGCCAGAAATTATAAAGACTAAAGAAACAATGGCAATTCTAGAAGAAATAGTAAAGGAGAATAACGAGAACACTATACAGTGCTAAAATAATACAATTTGACAAAAATGAGCAAAACAAAACAACATCTTCAAACATAAAAACACGGCTATGAGGAAGAAATAGTGTATAAAAGCCAGTATTGGTGAGGATCCCTCAACCACTATTTCTCATCAAGTACATAACATCACAACAAAACCATGAAACAACAAACAAACATACAATAACACAAGGGCTAGAACCACCAAAGCAAAGAATGAATCCCTACCTCACAGAAGCAAGCAACAGATGAAACAACTACAACAAGCAAGAAAGGACCCGACACGACAAATGGGACCAAGAAGAATCGAAGCCTCAACGAAGAGCAAGACGCTCAAGAACATAATACCCCTCAAGACGAAGGGAAGAAAAAAAAAGAGAAGACCTATTTAATCACTTTACTTTTTCAATAAACGCCCGCTGAGCTGAGCCCGTTCCCTCGGTGGTGGATGCTGATAGTAGCTTTCTCTCTCTCTCTCTCATTCACTCTTTCTCACCCACACCTTTACTATAAACTTACTTTACCTCCACCCATTCCCTACCCCTCTCCCCTTTCCTTCATAGTCCCCCCCTACCCTAACCCCAACAACCCTACATCTTCCAACCCACTCCTCTCATTTCCTATCTCTAACCTGCGATACTTTAGTGGTGCAGGTGGGGTACACTCATCCCCTCTCACACTCTGTCCCTAGGAGAGCTGGTGCAGGGAGGCACTC